>NC_056735.1:177509932-177579932 GCF_019279795.1 Protopterus annectens | reverse complement strand
CAAATAAAACACAAACCATATTAATCTTCTCCAAGTATAAGCAGGGGATGTAATGAAGTGCAATTTTGGAGTTGATATCTTTAAGTAGCAGAGGGTGTGGGGATGCAGGGGGGCTTGCCCCCCTGCATATAGTTGAAGGGTAATATGTTTCTTTATGTCCTTGTGGTGGAATATATTAAGTGTTGGTATCCTGTGTGATTTCAGTATTTTGAGTTTTCAGTATTCTGAACTTTGAAGATTTTGGCCTCAGGATTTTGGGCTTTCAGGATTCTGTAGCATTCCCATATATATATATATATATATATATATATATATATATAGATATAGATATAGATATATATATATATATATATATATATATATATATATATATATATATATATATATATAGATATAGATATAGATATATAGACACACACAAAGAGAAGCAGTTAGATGTAGAGGCAAAGAGACACAGTATGCAAGCTCAGATGCACAGAGACATACAGACATACATGCACACAAACCAGACACGTGCACAGCTGCATGAGTACTCACACATATACACATGTGCACAATGACATACAATTATGCACACATATTTATGCAGATGCGCATACACAAGCATACACATATACAGAGGCGCACATGCACGGGGCACATATGCACATGCACACACACAATACAGCTGCAGACATACAGATACACAGAATCACATATATGTATATATATATCTATATATATATATATATATATATATATATATATATATATATATATATATGTATATATACAAAGGTGCATGCACACACAGATGCAGATTTACAGACAAACAAGCCCACACACACAGAGACAGGTGAGCATGTTTATACACACACACACACACACACACACACACACACACACAAACATCAATGTACCCATGGCTATACACACACACACACACACACACACACACACACACACACACACACACACACACACACACACACAAACACACACACGTACCCATGGCTTTACGGACTATGACTATATCAAATGAAGTATGCAAATGATGCCACCAGTAATTTATTTCCAGGTGTGGTTATCAGACACATCCAGAAAAGCATTGGAGCTCCTCTCCCCCTTCTGCACACACACATGCCATGACCCTATAAATGCCGCTGCATTTCCTTGCCTTACATCCAGCTACTTTCCCCTGTTCACAAACACAGCTTTCTAAATGCCTCAGTTAGCAAGACAACATGATAAAACAGGTCCTTGTAAGCGCTGCTACTGCTGCCGCTGCTGCTCATTTAGTTAAGGTCTGTTTTGGTTTAGTTTATTTCCTCCCTCTTGCTAATGCTTTGGTTACTGAGGGGAAGGAAATCTCTTAAAGAAGGTTTTCAGGAAGGGCCAGCACTCAGATTTTGTAACAGATCAGGTTCTCTACCCTGTACTAGTCTTTACCTGTACATTAATACCATGTCTCGAATGCCAGGCATCCCTTGGGTACCATTGGTTCTCCAAACCCATTTTGTTTTAATTTTATTTATTTTTGGGGGGTATAAATGTTGTTTCTAGTGAATTCAGTAATAAGTGAGTAGACAGTAGTTTTGTTGCTTTTATATTTGTATTTTGTTAATAACGATGAAATATATTATTTTCTGGGTGTAATAAACAGTTTATGTTTCACACAGAAATCTGTTGCATTAAGGTTACTTTAGTTACTTTATGCATTGTCCATAAGAAATGAAAAGTTAAGTCCTGCAGTCATATCACATGATTTAATGCATTTTATATCAAATATGCACATTCCACAATAACTTCAACTTACTAACAATAATCTAATAACGATATTCCAAGCATTTCTTTATTACTTTCATTAACTGGGACACTAATGTTTGATTTTCCACAACAAGACAAGATGAAATCATGGAATTAAACCCAGTAAGTGAAATTTATACTCCTAGACTGGTAGAAGCAAGAATCACATATTTCTAATGTACCTTGATTTCTTCAGCATCTTACAAAAGAAAGTTGATGTTTTAGTTAACTCTGTAAGCAATGAAGCAGAAAAAACACAGAGAGAACAACGTTCATTGCCAGATACTAAAGAAGTGATGGCATACTAGATGCTGGCAATAAAGGAATTAACAAAGTAAACTAGACAGCACATATGTAGTACTGTAGCTGAATAACACATCCCTAAACAGGTCTATGTCAGTTTACGGAAATATATGACTGAAACTGAAAAAATGAGATGACAACATCGAAACCTAAGAACAACGAATATTCAGAAAATCAGAACTTAGAGGCCCAAAACAAACACATCCATTCCAGTACTCTTTTACGTGTATAAAAACACTACAAGAAACAGACATCTGTCCCTTTAAACTACATTGTGATTAACAGCAACTACTATAGGACACACGGAACACTTTCTGGCTGACAACCATTTCGGTAAAATAGTGAACGTACTGTTCTATTTAATACAACCTTTTTTTTTACATTTTTGCAGTGGGGCAAGCCCTCCCACCACCCCACACATCCCCTGCAAATTATATATACCTACTCTGGGATCACACTACAGTAGGGAAAAGAGTGAATTTCCTGATTCTCACTGTAGCATGATCCCCATTCAAATGCTTCATGGTTTAAAAAAAGTGGTGTATAACATCAACAGCTTTTGTTTCGGTCTTCTAAGTTCCGATTTTGTGAATGTTCCTCATTCTCAGGTTTCAGTGTTGTCATCTTCTACTTTTACATTCCACTCATATGTTATATGTTAATTCAGTAAACTGATAGGACCCCCCCCCCTTAACACATTAATAAAGTGAGGAAAGATTCACATTGTGTTAATGAAGCACGCACTGTACTTGTTAATTAACCTGTCAGCTGATTTACTATCTTTCAAAATATGTTCATTTCTTTTGCTAGCAGAGATACCCATTTACTGCTATTTTAAAGTGATGTGTGTATTGCTGCAGTTCATTACCAAAGCCGTATGGTATAGCAGAATGCATGTCTGCTTGTGCACACAAGGAATCAAAACTGTATAATATATGTTAAACAACCCAACTCTATTACCCAGCTATCTAACACAATTAAACTCATCTTTCCTAGCTACTCTTACTGGGTGCTGCCACTTTTATTTTCCCTCAGCCCATTCATAATAGTCTTACTGTACATATCCTTTTTTTTCTCACCACCTCTGGATACTACTCTCAGCCCATTTTACAATATCCTTATTGTACATATTTTACATTTTCTTACCTCCGACCTCCTATTCTTACTATCTCTACCCGCACATAATCCAATGTACATCTAACTAGTGTCAGCTTTTTTCTCCTCTGCACACCTTCTCCCTTCATGCACCAGACTGTTTAGTCCCTAACTTACTTCTCAGGAAATTCTGTACTGAGAATACTCTCTTATAAACTTATAGCCTATGCTTAGTTAACATTGCAGCCTATTCTTAATTAAAATTCCACTTACATGGTCTGTGTATTGACTTTGGAATAACTGTTATTGCATTATGGTTATTGTTTAAAATGTCTTATTTCTTATGCATTTTTTAATTTCTTGTAATGTTTTATTTACTTGTAATGTTATATTTTATTGTAATGTTTGCTATTTTTGGAGCTTTGCTCCCTGGGCCTCTGCTAAAAATGGGTGACTGGTCCATTCGGACTTCCTTGGTAAACAAATATAAAATTAATAAAACAAAATATTTCAGAATGCATATGTACATGTGGGATCAAAGCAGTATAGTATGTCATATATATATATATATATATATATATATATATATATATATATATATATATAATATATTGTGTGCATGTGTAATCAAAACTGTATAGTATGTCAGAATGCATGTGTCTATGTGTGCATGTGGGATCAAAACTGTACAGTATGTTAGAATGCATGTGAACATATGGGATCAAAACTGCATAGTATGTCAGAATGTATGTGTGCAAGTGGGATCAAAACTGTATAGGATATCAGGATGTATATGTGCATGAGGGATTCAAACTGTATAGTGTGTCAGAATGCAAGAGTGCATGTGAGATCAAAACTGTATAGTATATCAGAATGCATGTGTCCGTGTGTGATCACAACTGTATATTATGCCAGAATGCACGTGAGCATGTGTGATCAAACCTGTATAGTATGTCAGAATGCATGGATGCATGTGGGGTCAAAACTGTATAGTATGTTAGAATATATGTGTACACATGAGAGATGTATGCAGTTATGCAGACGTGCATACAATCGTGTGTGCATTTGCATGTAATGTTCTACAGTTTATGCTTTTCCATAGGAATGTAAAGTTTAAAAATTAATATATACTACTTTACCAGTTTAGTTTGCTAGTGCCTATCATAAGAGATTAGATGTTTTAACCAAAATCTGAGTTTTTTCTACACCCCATCTTATTGATTTATATCTGTCTTAAGCATTCCTGAAATGTAGTGTTGCACATTATGGTATGAGTTGGTTAGGAAAGAAATAATTTATAACCATTCTGTAAAAAAAAGTTAATTCTCATAATACCTCTCAGGTATGCCCCTTTAAACAGGATTTGTGTCCTCCAGTTCTATCCTTTTTTTCTGTAACATCCTACCACCAGAAGGAAGTAATTTCTTTCAGGTATCTATGTCTCTTTATCATGTTCCCTATCACCATCTGGAGTTTCCACTACGTTACACCATTCTATTTCTTCTCATGCCTTTTGCTGCAGTTGTAAGACATTTAGTTAACCCTTCTTTGGACAACTTGTATCCTACTCATCCGGCTTGTTAAGATAGAAGCGGGCATTAATAAAAACATTGTTTGACGTAATGAGGTTGAAAAGATCATTTTACTTTATTGCCTTATAAGTATCTAAAGAAATGAGTCTTTCAGATTCATAAACACCCATGCACCTTGGTAATACATACACCAACATATCATAGATTCACAGCTTGTCGCATTAAATAACATAGCATGGAATGCAGGGATGCTAATGAACACTATGCCATGCTATGGCATAATATTAATTCATAAAAATAAAACAGAATGATGCTGCAGCCAACTATGCAGTGCAATGTTATGGTCTTCAGCATTTTTCTTTGATACCAACTGCCAACAGCCCCCAATGCTTCCCATCAAATATATATGCAAGTGATTTGATTATGTTCCTATGGGTGTTTCAACTTCCTAGGCTTCTCTGCTACAGTAATGCACTTGGCCATTCTGTCTCTTTTGGATGTATAAAATTAAATAAAGATGGCATGGATCACCCCAAAAAACATTTTAATCACACAAGCATTAAACAGTAAGTGCTTTCATCATCTATAGTGACTTCTTCAGACTGAATAATGTTTAGAAACAAACATATTTAAAAAACACATAAGCCAATCACATACTAAATAATCATGTGAGCTTATTGCTTTAGTGTTTCAATCTTTTCCTTTTAAGGTAAGCAGTAAAATTGTCCCTGTTGTTGAGACCTGGTGGAAAGCAAGCATTCAATTTCACTTGCCACAGGTGTTCTCTCCAACTAAACTCACTCTCAGCATCAAACCTTTTATCACAATTCAATATGTCTTCCAACACCAGAAATTTGAAATTAACACTACATTTGTTGCTTCTTTAGATCACCTATTTCCACTGCATGTTTGTGCTCATGCACACGTTTATATCTCTAACAGTATGTCCAATATAAAAAGAAGGACATGATTGGCACATAATTAAACAGCAAACTTACTTTTATAACTAAAAGAACTCTTAAAACTATACCTAAAACCATTGATATTAATTTTTTGTACATCTGTCAACAAATAATCGCATAATAAAACTGTACCTAAAACCATTGATATTAATTTTTTGTACATCTGTCAACAAGTAATCGCATAATTTGCAATTAAAGCATTTAAACATGCCTACCTTACTCATATTACTCACATCAGTTGAACCTGTGGCAAGTGAAACTGAATGCTTGCTTTCCACCAGGTCTCAACAATAGGGATGATTTTACTACTTACCTTAAAAGGAAAGGATTGAAACACTAAACCAGTAAGCTCACGTGATTATTTAGTGAGTATGTGACTGGCTTATGTGTTTTTTAAATATGTTTGTTTCTAAACATTATTCAGTCTGAAGAAGTCACTATAGGTGATAAAAGCACTTACTGTTTAATGCTTGCATGATTAAAATGATTTTGGGTGATCCATGCCATCTTTATTTCATTTTATTTTTGTTACGTTAAGAACGGTGACCATCCACTTTTATTTGTCTTTTGGATGTATGGTTGCATATTTGAAATTTAACCTGCAGACATACGTTGTGAGAAGCTGGTGCACAAAACCCTTTTGTTAATCAATTGCCATGTAACATTAAGGTGAGGCATATTAGTATTATTTAGCACAGAGTTGAAAGTGGTCACTTTCTACACGGTAAGCATTTGAGCAGCAAATTGATGGGGAATGTAAGGTGTGGAGCAGCCTTCGTTTAGTCCTCACCCCCAAGGAATGGAGGTGTCCTTCAACAATCATCATTTAATTTCAAACTTGAGGGGCTGGGAACTTGGGGTCATGATGCTTATATGTGTCTATTATTTAAATAATCAGATAAGGGAGATGCTAGATACAAACATACATGCCCTTTACAGAGGAGGAGGAGAGAAACGTGCTGGTATACTGATTGACAACACTATGTAAATGGTGCCTTATAATGCATTCATATCAACAAACCACTGGATCAACCTTTGCAATAATGTAAAGAGAATGACATGTGCTAGTAAGGTTATGGATGCTGCTACGAACACATCAAATGCTGGCCACAGCCCAGCTATTAACAATAAAGAAACCATGAAAAATGCCTCTTTCTTCAACCATATATGACAAATAGCTGGAAGGTATTCCACATCAAGCCTTATCTTTTAACAAATACATTGAATTGGAAAGTGATAACGTACTAGGTCAACTGCAAGTATCATAAAATATTCCATCTTCTAAACATCAAAGCAAAGCAATCAATAGCCATAACTGTTTTACTCCCCAGAATAAAATATGCCCTACATATTATTACTTTGAATTTCCCTCAAAGCACTTCATGCTATGTACAGCTGAAATCAAATCACAAAGACCTACTTATTTAGCCCACAAAGGAGACCAAAACTGCAAGACTATGCAAAGATCCAAATGGTTACCTCTAGAGACAAGGACACTGTTTCTTCTCAATAATTTCATTTCCAAACTCCTGAACAAGGCCCACTGCCCACTCCTTAAATAATAAAGTCCCGGATAAGGCTGACTATCCTCTCCTTAAATAATAAAGCCCTGAACAAGACCCACTGCTCATTCCTTAAATAATACACTGCACACAGGAAAAATCTCATAGGGGTTCTGGAATCAAGAAGGAATCCGGATACAGTGCCACCCCCATATACCGTAGTATCAACCATAAAAAGCCTGATTACTGGAACAGACTATCTCAAAAACTTTGAAATTCAAATAATCTAAAAACCAAAAACACACACCAAAGGGAAACACAAAATCTCTAATGTAGTGTTGTGAGCATTTCATCTTGTATTAAGCAAACTTCTTCTTACATCTGGGAACAGCTGGGTGAAGGATGGGCTGAGTAGCAGGTTATGGCTGACCACTTGGCTTGCTGAGCTGGTCATGCCTGCAGCACAGCAAGTGTATCACCCACAGTAAGGTATCTAGATGCATGTGCTGCAAAGTGGCAAATTGCTCAGCTAGGAAACTTAGCATGTGTGATAACATGTGATAACATGTGATAACATGTGTGGTAATCATCTAATAGTACAGCATGCAAGCCATCAGGGGATGGAATTAGAGGAATAATCAGAAAAGATCCCCATACCCTCCAGTAGATGACAGTACCATTCTTCCAACTGACTCTTGCCTCTCAGAGAAATTAATATACTGGTATGCTCTCATCCCAGTGAGGAATGAGTGGGTGTTTTGGGGGTTAGAGGGGAAGGCTTGAAGGTGATTGTGGGGGCCGAGACCCACAAAAAGTAAAATAAAAGCTCAAATAATATAAATTCCTTTTGCAAGTTACTAAAAGCACATCTGACAGAGAATTCATATGCAACTGCTGCAATAATTGTCTAAACATAACATTGCATTGCAATCTATACACAAGTCACCTACAAATCAACACATTTCTATATCTCTGCTCTACTTCCGTGCAGCATGACCCAACACAGATAATTTAATGTGTGTAATGTAAGTGTTTTTTTGGCAAAATTAGTGGCAAGTCATTAAAGACTTCTTCTTCTTTCAACTTTTTCCCGGTTAGGGGTCGCCACAGCGGATCACCTGTCCACTCATGATGGGAAATGGAGTTTTACAGTGTCAAGTTGCCAGGCTGGCGCCCAACCTTCCACAGAAGGCACGCACACACTCACACCTAGGGCCAATTTAGAGTGTCCAATCCACCTACAGCATGTCTTTGGGATGTGGGAGGAAAACGGAGCACCCAGAGGAAAACCCATGCTACCACAAGGAGGACATGCAGACTCTGCACAGAAAGCACCCTACTGAGGATTGAACTGAAGAACCTCTTGCTGTGAGGTGACAACGCTAATTGCTGTACCACCATGGCCGCCCGGCAAGTCATTAAAGACTGAAGTTAGAAAATAATGACAGACATTTGAATTTCAGACTTCACATCCTTCAGAAAATTCAAAATGCAAAACCTGTTATTCTATCAACTTTCTAAGTTTGTATGAGCAATATTTAAAACTTGTCCCTATTTTTGGGTCTTTGTCCCACTTTTGTTTATGGCTTTGTCCAGATTTCTTGCTTTAAGAGGTTGAGAGATATGTTGGCCAACTATGTTGACATGGCAACTGTCAGCCACTTCACAATTACTGCATGTCAAAACATTCATTTATTCTACAATATGATGAATAAAATTAATAAAGTAGTTACTCCTGCCATAGGCCTTGTTCAGCCACACAGAAAATATACAACAAACTCCAGCATCACCCTGCAGGGCAGTATGAAGACAAAGGCATGTATGGCAGTAATGGTGAACACGGGACTGCAACATTGTTTCTGTGTAGCTCACAGAATGTTTCTGCAGTTGTGCAACATATAGGAGCTACTGCATCTCATCTGGGCCACAGCTCTCAACTTCTTTGCTCAATAAACAGAGACAAAGCTAAAATAATGGGTAGAAACCCATTATTGTTATTCATACCTCTCATGTTACCTCATTATGAGGAATGTTCCTCGTTTGAAGTCTTAAGTCCATGTTCCTCATTATTCCACATTTTAAAGGCATGTTACACATTCATTGTGTGGGAGGCTACAGTGATGCAGCGGTTAGCATTATCACCTCACAGCAAGAGGTTCTCTGGTTCGATCCTCAGCTGGAGTGCCTTCTGTGTGGAGTCTGCATGTCCTCCCTGTGGTCATGTGGGTTTCCTCCTGGTGCTCCGGTTTCCTCCCAAAGACATGCTGTAGGTGGATTGGAAACTCCAAATTGGCCATAGGCATGGGTGTGTGTGGATTTACTATTGTTTGTGTGAATGACATTCTATCGGCTGTAATGTGCTGAAATACAGAATGTCAAATGCACAAGCAGTTTTGCACCAGTTAGTCAACTCCACTTATGTGAATGCACAACTGCATTTGCATACGTGGAAGTCAACTATCAGCACAGAGATTGCGGTACAGTGGGGAGTGGAAATTCATCCACATCCCCACTGTAGTGTGATCTCGGAGTTAGAATATATAATAAGGGGGCGTGGGGGGTGCAGGGGGGCTTGCTCTCCTGCAAAAATGTGATAGCTGTATAGGAGTTTGATTTACATCAGCACCTATATGGCTATCACGTGGTGGTTTCGACAACAATGTTGAGTCAAATGCATCAAACATTTGGTTTGACATTGGGAAAGTTATTTTTTTTACTTTCAGTATTACCATTCATTTATTTGAATGGAAAATGTTTTTCCATTTGAATAAACGATAGTAAACCGTGTGTGTGTGTGTGTGTGTGTGTGTGTGTGTGTGTGTGTGTGCCTTCTGTGGAAGGTTGGGCACCGGGCTGGCAACTGGACACAATAAAACTCCACTGCCAATCATGAGCGGACAGGTGATCAGCTGTGGCGACCCCTAACCAGGAAAAGAAGAAGAAGTTACACATTAATTGTTAAGAATTTTTCTAATTAATGTCACATACAGCCAAAAGATATACTCAGCTATAATGATAGCTTTTAACTTTTAACATATTTAGTGTCAGTAACAATTTCAGCTGACAACGGAGAACACCGGACTTTGTGTAAACATGTCACTTAGTATTCTGGAGTTGCACTTACGTGCAGCCCACTGCTGTCCATTATCACTGACGTATCACAACTGAAGAAGGATGCTCTCTCTCAATTATGATACATGCAGGTGGATGGCAACATGTTTGAGAATACTGATGTGGGTGATAGCAAGAGTAAAAAGTATTTAAAATATACTGTACCAAAAGAGATCTCCATTCAGTGCCACAGTATGTGAAGAAACCACCTAGACTTACTGACAGGTTGGTCCATTCACAGTATTGTATTTCAGACACTAGCTTCAACATACATCATAAAATGCATGGCAAAATACACAAAAAAGTATTGTTAGAACTCCTGAAGAAACATGCAATGAAACAAAACTATTCCCAAAGCTTAGGCAGATGAGTGGCCCTTTCTGTAATATAGCTGCACTGGAGATCAAAATACTATACTACAAGCTGCACTGTAGACAACTGTCAACCACCGGATAGTTTTAGAGGTTGTGTTGAAAATGCAGTGTAAGTGCAACAAAGTCAGCCACTGCTTAACATTTTGTCAGGAATAATAAATGCTACACTCAAATGTGCCCATGACGATCTAAAGGGTATTGTGCTTATTTCTGAAATTGACTAAGAAATTCCTGCTGAATTGCTGATCATGTTTGCCATAATTCCTGCTACTTTGAATGCTTCATTTTTAACTTGGCAATAGACACATCCGAAATAATAAGCAAGTTGGCAGTCTCCAAACTTCAAAAACTATTAACATTTTGTAACTTTGCTTGCAAATAAATGATGTGACTCCAACTAAGATGTAAAATACATTAGCATTATATAACATCTCACAAACAGCTAATATGAAAATCCAGCCCTACCTTTAGAACCCACCCAGACTTGACAGCCCTTGGCAATGAAGTGACATCCACCACGTATGATACACTTGCCACAACTGTACAAGTAGGTCACAGGGTGATGTCAGTCCACAGTGGTGATCACAATACCATGCAATCATTAATTCATAGTTTGTTCACTGAGTTATGGCTTTAGACAGTATTTATAGATGAAAATTATGCAATAAACTCTCAGTTAACTGGCACCTATGGGGATTGGTAAGTGCTGGATAACTGTAGTTTCTGGTTGCTTGAGAGTTACTATTAAGAATAGGCATGACTAATACTGTACCCTATACTATTTGTTTGGTTTGACTTGTCCTCAGGTTGACAAGAGAGGAAATGTATTTCTATTTTCCTTTTTAAGGCTCTAAAACTCTAAAAACATAAGGTATGCTTCTGTGGGGGGGACAGAAAGTGCAACACATGAAAATTGTACTGTATTTCTTCGATTTTGTTTGTTTTTTGTTTTTTTTTTTTTATTTTGCTAGTTGCTTGACAGTGCTGGTTGATCGAGTTCCGGTTAACTGAGAATTTATTGTACACATCTAAAGATATTCTGTTGATTTAGTATAAAGAAAGGCCTTTGTCTGTCTTAGCACTTGAAGAGCTACAGAAATACATTGGATGACACAAAAAATCACTTATAAATTAAAGGTGATTTTTAATTAAAGCTGTACCACCACACTCCCTGCTTACTGTTTTTCATCCATAGTGGGTCAAGCAGCTGAAACGGATTAACCTATCTTCACATGCTTTCTCATGTAGCTCCTGCTAAACTTATGCACAGTTGCCTGGCAATCCTGTTTCTCAGCTGCAGTTGCAAAACTGTCAAACGCATTTGCTGATTGTTCTTCTGTGGTCTTAAGTAATGTGTTTTGAGCCGATTCATCATTTGTTTTGTTATTTGTTTTGCTGTTCTTAGATTTATATTTTAACTTTTCCTTTGTACCAGTGCATTGCTGCTTTGGTCAATATAGATTTGTCCTTAAATTGCAAATACAAGTTCTAATAAGCATGCGCTCTGACACATACATTATATTAATCATACCACCTAATATACACCTTCATATCTTATATTAATTGTACAGCCTAATATATACCTACGTGTGCAAATATATATATATATATATATATATATATATATATATATATATATATATATATATATGTATAAGAAAAACTGTTGAAGTGAAGCGAAACAATCAAACACAAAAACAGGAGGTGAAGCAGTCGAGAATAGCACCAAAACACCTAGTCCGATAATTTGTTGAACGCAGCTTTATTAAAATCCAGTAGCGTTTTCGCTGCTAAAAAACAATTGCAGCTTCTTCAGAACAAACAAAAAAGTGAATGTTAGCGCCAAATATTTAAAAGGAAATCGGAGGTGTGGCATTGACGTCACTTCCTCTAGTGCGCTAATTCACTTTAAACCCACAATCAGCGAGATAAAATCTGGCGTTTACATCAACCTGAAGATAAAAAACATAAAATTACAAACACAATGTTACAACCCTCATATTAAAATGAGATCTACTTTAGATTCAAATAAATTATAAAATTAAAAGTTGTCCAGTAGTGTGAATATAAATATATTCTAACTTACAACTAGTATAGAAAAACTTCTTTTATGACTTGAACTCTTTCACTAGATCACACTAAAGGATAATCAACTTGACTAATAACGTATACATATTAATTAAATGTTATAAAAATTATGAAAAATGTAAACTAGAGTATTCTAAAAATACTATCTCATGTAGCTTTTTAACTTTAGAATTGCTGCAATGTTGCAATTCTCATTTAGACCTGGGTCACTGAATGCATCGAGTCTGATTTGCCATTCCAGTTCTCTAAGTTCTAGCATCAGTGTGAGTGGACCACCTCTGATGCTAGGTGGTATATGGTCAATGGCCATAAAATGAAATTTATGGCCAGGATTTCTGGAAATGTGTTTTGATAAAGCACTGTCCATTTTTCCGGTTCTGATTGCGTAGTTGTGCTGGTAAATCCGCTCCCGGAATTTCCGGTCGGTTTTACCTATATAGAATCCGGAACAATAGTCACAAAAAGCTGCATACACCACTGATCTGGTCTCACAATTGATTTTGTGGTGAATTGTGTATCTTTTATTTCTGATGGTAAATGTTTCACCTGATTTTACTAGACCACACCAGTTGCATGAGCCACAGCTAACAGAACCCTTATACCTAGTAAAGGAGTTCGTAGAGTGGTTCCTTTGTAGGATTTCCTTTATATTGGTCCCTCTTCTATAGACCACTCTTGGGCAAGCCCCTAGTTTATTCGATAAAAAAGAGTCACTATTAATGAGGTACCAGTTCTTACAAATGGAAGACCATATTAATTTAGATTCCATGTTGAAGGTAGAAATGAAGCTAGTTGGGAATTTCTTGTCCCCTTTCTTCACTATTTTTTTATCTAAGCTGTTGAAAATTTCGATTTTGATTTCATTCCCACCTTCTACACCGTCAGATGACATGATAGATACATTCAACTGCGTATTTTCATCCAAAAGTGGCTTGTAAAAGCCAGTGGATCTCTTAGTATCAACTTCTTCAATTATCATATCAACAAGGGTTACTGGGTACCCTCTATTGGTAAATAGATCTCTCAAGAAATTGCATTCCTTTTGGAAAGCTGTGTAGGTGCTGCACATTCTCACTGCTCTGACCACCTGTCCCTTGATGATTGAGCGTTTTTGTTTATAAGGATGGAAACTGGAAAAGTGTAGCAATGAGTTGCAATAAGTTGGTTTTCTAAAAACCGATGAACATAATTTTCCTCTTGTTGAATCTTTAACCAGTTTAACATCCAAGTAATCAATCTCATTCATGGAAAAATGATGAGTAAATTTAAGGAAAGAGGTTGTTTGATTTATGTACTTGACTAGGGTTTCCGCTTCTACGGCGTCACCCCGAAATAGTATAAAAATGTCATCAAGAAACCTTGTATAAAAAGTCAGGTGATGTTTAAATTCAGGATGATCCAGTATGAACCTCTTTTCCCAAAAAGCCATGAAGAGATTTGCCACACTTGTGCCACAGGGGGACCCCATGGCAATTCCTTGTTTTTGAAGATAGTGTGTTTTGTCAAAAATGAAGAAGTTGGAACTTAAGATTATATCTAATAGTTCCGTAACTAAGTCAATATCATTCTGTGGGGCTCCCAGATCTTTCAGTAACAGTCCTATCCACTCAGTGGCTTCCTGGTGTGGAATAGAGGTATAGAGGTCCACTACGTTGATGGTTAAAAAGTTGTTTCTTGAGTCATATTCAATATTGTTGATGCTAGATAAGAGAGACCAGGAGTCTTTACATACAACTGGAATAAATGTGATGTATTTAGAAAGGATATTATCAATCAGTCTAGCAGAAGGATGGGTCATTGAAGACCTACCATCAGTCAAGGCTCTCATCGGGGGGTTCCCAAGATCTTTGTGGATCTTGGGAACCCCGAACATAACTGGTACTTTTGGGAATGCGATGTCGATAAAGTTATACGTGTCGACATCTATTTTACCTGCTAAAAACAGGTCCCTGTAGTAGCCTCTATTTCTTTTATAAGTGAGATTCATCTCATTAAGGGAAGATGGACTGTACGCTGGAGAATCCAAGACAATGGACATTTTTTCAACATATTTCCAATTATCCAGAATTATCAATCCACCCCCTTTATCAGGCTTAATGACTCGAACAGGTAGTTGACTGAGGTGATTCAGAGCTTGACTTTGCTCCTTAGTTATACTGAACATAGAAGAGCTGTTATTATGTTTACCAGAGCTGAACAAATATCTCAAGTCAACTTCACATGCTTTTTCAAAGGTAAGTAACCCTGTATGGAGGGGTGGATTGAACACACTGGACAGTTTTAACCCAGTGTGAGGAACTTGATTTTCATTACTATAAAGTACGTCTAGGTTAAGCCTTCTAACAAAACATTTCAAGTCCTTAATTGTTTCAGTTAAATTACAATGCCTGCTCGGAATAAATGTGTTACCAAGACTCAGTAATTCAATCAAGTCAGGGTCAAGCATTATTTCTGAAAAATTGTAAATTTTAAAGTTGCCTTTCGTATTGGATAAAATTTGTGGATGGCTCTCTCCAGAGACATCTTCAGATGTGGGAGGGTCGAATGATAGATTCCCTTCCAATGAATCCAGAGGGCTTACACATTCTGCCCTTTTTTCTTGTTCTGAGGATATCTCTGTGGCTGTGGCCCTAAAAAATGATTGCTGTTCTTTCTTGATCTATTATTCTTAAAAGAGTTATTCGAATAATTATTCCTACCATTGTTGGAATTCTTTTCTTTTAGTCTATTACTACGTCTTATTCCATTGTTTGGACCTTCTCCAGTGTCTTCCCTTATGAAATCATCATCTAAAAATACACCCTGGTCATTTAGGGCTGGAGGGTCTACTGTAGAATCTCTGGTGGAAGCCTCCCTTGCCTTAGAAACTTGTAGTTTGGGATAGGCTTGATTTTGTTGATATGCTGTTCTATCCCTTGTCAGTTTCTTAGATTTATTCTGTTTTAGTTTCAATAGCAAAGAATCTATACTATTAAAAATATGATTGTAGTCGTATTTATAGTGTAAAAAGTCAATATCAGATTTAATGACTTCATCCAATGCATTAATCTCGTTGTGAGTTTATTAATATTAATTTTGTAGTGTTTGATTAGTAGTTCCAACAATTGTAAGACCTGTTGTTGGAACAAATCATTAAGGTCAGTGAAAAACCCTAAATCGTTGACAAGTCCTGAAGGTGAAAAGCCACTACGTAATGAAGTTTTCATTAATGCATTGTTGGAAGTAAGAAACTTCCAGTTGTAACTTTTTTACTTTCAATAATTTCAAATCCAACAATTTAAAATTATTCATAATAGTATCCTTAAAGTCATTTGTTGCTCCCATAGCCGGTCACTCCACAGAATCATTTTGCAAAAAAGCAAAAGGTTCTAAGTTGCTGATCCATTCAGAAATGAGCGGAACTCCAATAAGCCCTGGGTCACCTGATCTAGTGCGCCCGTTGTCACCAAGGTCAATGGGCGTGGTTTAAGGGCATTGAGCATTAGGTAGAGATCCATCACCTAATGATACAGTTGATGCAAACAGCACATTCGTGCCTGATCGAATATTCCTTAGGACTGGTTGACTAGGAGGTTGAGTTCACGCTTCACTTCAACAGTTTTTCTTGTGTTTTGGCTACAGGGGGCCCAAGCAGTCCTAGCACACCGAATATTTTTGGAACAGTAGGTTCCAGGACATCTCCAGCTGACCTGGATGTTCGAGCACTGCTGCTGGATTTATCACAAAGGTTGGACTCTTTGCATTCATGAATGGACTGCCTTGACAGAGGGAATGCTGTTAGAACTCAACCTCCTAGTCAACCAGTCCTAAGGAATATTCAATCAGGCACGAATGTGCTGTTTGCATCAACTGTATCATTAGGTGATGGATCTATACCTAATGCTCAACGCCCTTACACCACGCCCATCGACCTTGGTGACAACGGGCGCACTAGATCAGGCGACCCAGGGCTTATTGGAGTTCCGCTCATTTCTGAATGGATCAGCAACTTAGAACCTTTTGCTTTTTCGCAAAATGATTCTGCGGAGCGACCGGCTATGGGAGCAACAAATGACTTTAAGGATACTATTATGAATAATTTGAAATTGTTGGATTTGAAATTATTGAAAGTAAAAAAGTTACAACTGGAAGTTTCTTACTTCCAACAATGCATTAATGAAAACATCATCCCAAAGGGTTTACGTAGTGGCTTTTCACCTTCAGGACTTGTCAACGATTTAGGGTTTTTCACTGACCTTAATGATTTGTTCCAACAACAGGGCTTACAATTGTTGGAACTACTAATCAAACACTACAAAATTAATATTAATAAACTCACAACGGAGATTAATGCATTGGATGAAGTCATTAAATCTGATATTGACTTTTTACACTATAAATACGACTACAATCGTATTTTTAATAGTATAGATTCTTTGCTATTGAAACTAAAACAGAATAAATCTAAGAAACTGACAAGGGATAGAACAGCATATCAACAAAATCAAGCCTATCCCAAACTACAAGTTTCTAAGGCAAGGGAGGCTTCCACCAGAGATTCTACAGTAGCCCCTCCAGCCCTAAATGACCAGGGTGTATTTTTAGACAATGATTTCATAAGGGAAGACACTGGAGAAGGTCCAAACAATGGAATAAGATGGAGTAATAGACTAAAAGAAAAGAATTCCAACAATGGTAGGAATAATTATTCAAATAACTCTTTTAAGAATAATAGATCAAGAAAGAACAGCAATCATTTTTTAGGGCCACAGCCACAGAGATATCCTCAGAACAAGAAAAGAGGGCAGAATGTGTAAGCTCTCTGGATTCACTGGAAGGGAATCTATCATTCGACCCTCCCACATCCGAAGATGTCTCTGGAGAGAGCCATCCACGAATTTTATCCAATACGAAAGGCGACTTTAAAATTTACAATTTTTCAGAAATAACGCTTGACCCTGACTTGATTGAATTACTGAGTCTTGGTAACACATTTATTCCGAGCAGGCATTGTAATTTAACTGAAACAATTAAGGACTTGAAATGTTTTGTTAGAAGGCTTAACCTAGACATACTTTATAGTAATGAAAATCAAGTTCATCACACTGGGTTAAAACTGTCCAGTGTGTTCAATCTACCCCTCCATACAGGGTTACTTACCTTTGAAAAAGCATGTGAAGTTGACTTGAGATATTTGTTCAGCTCTGGTAAACATAATAACAACTCTTCTATGTTCAATATAACTAAGGAGCAAAGTCAAGCTCTGAATCACCTCAGTCAACTACCTGTTCGAGTCATTAAGCCTGATAAAGGGGGTGGATTGGTAATTCTGGATAATTGGAAAT
This sequence comes from Protopterus annectens, assembly GCF_019279795.1. NCBI lineage: Eukaryota > Metazoa > Chordata > Ceratodontiformes > Protopteridae > Protopterus > Protopterus annectens. The sequence continues at coordinate 177,561,856 of NC_056735.1, read as the reverse complement.
ATGTTGAAAAAATGTCCATTGTCTTGGATTCTCCAGCGTACAGTCCATCTTCCCTTAATGAGATGAATCTCACTTATAAAAGAAATAGAGGCTACTACAGGGACCTGTTTTTAGCAGGTAAAATAGATGTGGACACGTATAACTTTATCGACATCGCATTCCCAAAAGTACCAGTTATGTTCGGGATTCCCAAGATCCACAAAGATCTTGGGAACCCCCCGATGAGAGCCTTGATTGATGGTAGGTCTTCAATGACCCATCCTTCTGCTAGACTGATTGATAATATCCTTTCTAAATACATCACATTGATTCCAGTTGTATGTAAAGACTCCTGGTCTCTCTTATCTAGCATCAACAATATTGAATATGACTCAAGAAACAACTTTTTAACCATTGACGTAGTGGACCTCTATACCTCTATTCCACACCAGGAAGCCACTGAGTGGATAGGACTATTACTGAAAGATCTGGGAGCCCCACAGAATGATATTGACTTAGTTACGGAACTATTAGATATAATCTTAAGTTCCAACTTCTTCATTTTTGACAAAACACACTATCTTCAAAAACAAGGAATTGCCATGGGGTCCCCCTGTGGCACAAGTGTGGCAAATCTCTTCATGGCTTTTTGGGAAAAGAGGTTCATACTGGATCATCCTGAATTTAAACATCACCTGACTTTTTATACAAGGTTTCTTGATGACATTTTTATACTATTTCGGGGTGACGCCGTAGAAGCGGAAACCCTAGTCAAGCATATAAATCAAACAACCTCTTTCCTTAAATTTACTCATCATTTCTCCATGAATGAGATTGATTACTTGGATGTTAAACTGGTTAAAGATTCAACAAGAGGAAAATTATGTTCATCGGTTTTTAGAAAACCAACTTATTGCAACTCATTGCTACACTTTTCCAGTTTCCATCCTTATAAACAAAAACGCTCAATCATCAAGGGACAGGTGGTCAGAGCAGTGAGAATGTGCAGCACCTACACAGCTTTCCAAAAGGAATGTAATTTCTTGAGAAATCTATTCACCAATAGAGGGTACCCAGTTACCCTTGTTGACATGATTATTGAAGAAGTTGACACTAAAAGATCCATTGGCTTCTATAAGCCACTTTTGGATGAAAATATGCAAGTGAATGTATCTATTATGTCATCTGATTTTGTAGAAGGTGGAAAAGAAATCGAAATCTTCAACAGCCTAGATGGAAAAATAGTGAAGAAAGGGGACAAGAAATTCCCAACTAGCTTCATTTCTACCTTCAACATGGAATCCAAATTAATATGGTCTTCCATTTGCAAGAACTGGTACCTCATTAATAGTGATTCCTTTTTATCGAACAAATTAGGGGCTTGCCCAAGAGCAGTCTATAGAAGAGGGACCAATATAAAGGAAATCCTTCAAAGGAACCACTCTATGAACTCCTTTACTAAGTATAAGGGTTCTGTTAGTTGTGGCTCATGCAACTGGTGTGGTCTAGTAAAACCAGGTGAAACATTTACCATCAGAAATAAAAGATACACAATTCACCACAAAATCAATTGTGAGACCAGATCAGTGGTGTATGCAGCTTTTTGTGACTATTGTTCCGGATTCTATATAGGTAAAACCGACCGGAAATTCCGGGAGCGGATTTACCAGCACAACTACGCAATCAGAACCGGAAAAATGGACAGTGCTTTATCAAAACACATTTCCAGAAATCCTGGCCATAAATTTCATTTTATGGCCATTGACCATATACCACCTAACATCAGAGGTGGTCCACTCACACTGATGCTAGAACTTAGAGAACTGGAATGGCAAATCAGACTCGATGCATTCAGTGACCCAGGTCTAAATGAGAATTGCAACATTGCAGCAATTCTAAAGTTAAAAAGCTACATAAGATAGTATTTTTAGAATACTCTAGTTTACATTTTTCATAATTTTTATAACATTTAATTAATATGTATATGTTATTAGTCAAGTTGATTATCCTTTAGTGTGATCTAGTGAAAGAGTTCAAGTCATAAAAGAAGTTTTTCTATACTAGTTGTAAGTTAGAATATATGTATATTCACGCTACTGGACAACTTTTAATTTTATAATTTATTTGAATCTAAAGTTGATCTCATTTTAATATGAGGGTTGTAACATTGTGTTTGTAATTTTATGTTTTTTATCTTCAGGTTGATGTAAACACCAGATTTTATCTCGCTGATTGTGGGTTTAAAGTGAATTAGCGCACTAGAGGAAGTGACGTCAATGCCACACCTCCGATTTCCTTTTAAATATTTGGCACTAACAGTCACTTTTTTGTTTGTTCTGAAGAAGCTGCAATTGTTTTTTAGCAGCGAAAATGCTACTGGATTTTAATAAAGCTGCGTTCAACTAGGTGTTTTGGTGCTATTCTCGACTGCTTCACCTCCTGTTTTTGTATATATATATATATATATATATATATATATATATATATATATATATATATATATATACATTATGTATGTATGTGTATATGCGTGCATGTGTGTGTATGTCTATATATCATAAAATCAACAAACCAACTATCAAACAGCAAGTGATCAATCTCAACTAGTCAGTCATTAGCCATTTAAAAAAACACCCCAAAAATATTAAACGTTTAACATTTTTGGGGTGTTTTTTAAATGGCTTATGACTGACTACTGTGATATACACAATTGAACACTCAAAATATAAAGTGTAAAATCAATCTAAAAAGACTGAAACTCAAAATATATAAAAAAATATTAAAAAAGAAAAAAAATAACTATTTTTTACAGTGGGCAAGTCCCCCCCCCCCGCATCTTTAATGTAAGGGGCTGTGCCCCCACACCTGCTACTTATATACACCAACTATGAGATCACACAACAGTAAGGAAAGGGCAAATACCTCATCTCCACTCTACCCTAATCTCACACAAAGTAATTCCAGCAACAGAATAAGGTACTGGCTGCACATATGCCATTGCTGTTAATAGCAGCACCCATTTGTTAATCAGACAGGCCCACTTGATATAGAGACACTTTTCAGGCATGACCTTAGAGCAAGACCTGGTAAAGTAACTTGATCAACATCACATGGTAGGCAAATGGAAGTGAAGAGAATCAAACCCTGTACCACAAGTACAGTTCACAGCCTTAACCTTTACACTAACTACTGGGCAGGTATGATGATGATAATGACTGCTCTTGCATTATGCATCTTGAGGTTATATTACACAAATAAAAAGTAGCCATGCATCAAATGTACTTAATAAGAGAACGCAGGAACTATTAAGTAATGTGAAATGTTAAAGCTTCTACACTAGTAACATGAAGAAAAGTGATGAAGCGCCATTAGTTAAGAAATATATGGCACGGCAATGAGCGATATGTGAACTATTAATATTTCTGATGCATATTTAAATCTTGGCATTTCTGATAACTGTCTACCCGTACTCAGAAAATCAAATCCTTTATGCTTATATAGCATGAATGCCATTTTACACCCCAAGCCTCATGTCAGTTGTACTACATGTAACTGTTGAGCTGTGATAACAGACAAAATGCATTCTTTCTGTATTGTCAAGCAGTAGCTTGTTTATCATTTGTTTAAGGTTCATTAGTGTACTACAAGTGCTAATTGCACAAATTAACACAAACCCATGTGCTCATTAAGACATCGCAATGCAACAACATGCAACAAACTTGAGTAAGGTTTTGCAGCTGACCACTACAAAGAAAAAAATTGCTGTGAAATAGAAAAGCAGGTTTATTAAAGTCATTATCTCTACCAGGAGGCAGTCAGGTACCACACTCAGTCCACTACTGCCCCCATCAGCCCCAGGAAGGAAATATTTTATTAAAACACTAAGCCCTACAACATTAGGCTTCATTTTCAAAGTATTTTATCATACATACATAAACAAAACATGCACAATCACTTGTTATAACATAACACTTATCTAGACTTCCAGAAAATCTCAGATTAATTTTGTACCTTATTGCGGAGCTTTGAGCTTACCAAAAGATCAGTGGGATGAAAAAATTGCACCTGCATGCAAGAATAAGATTTCAATCTTCATGTTATGTAACAATGACACATTTGTAATCATTATAGGAAACAAAGTTGCATCAGTGCCTGTTACAAAACCTCCCCTCCCCCATCTGGATTACCAGACATGCATGAATAGTAACATTTTTAATACAAATGTGTTCTCAGCATGTTGTATTTTTTCTATGAAGTGTAAAACAATGAGTAAAAAGGTCACACAGACAAACCAGTCAGTAAAAACTAAAAGAAAAACCCAGCCAAACTAGAGTTTCCACTGTGTGATACCTTAAATCTCTTGTATTAGAAGCACATGGGACTTTTAATTTCTTTTTAAACACGTGGGACTTTTTTTTCTTTTTAAGTCTGTTATGGAGAAATTCATGCCAATAAAGCCAAACCTAACTAGCTGTGGACATGCATGTTTCACATTTGTTATGGTTTCATCAGCACAGTATAAGTGGACTGTTTGGCTAACCTGTAGAAACACAGGGCTGTCATACCCAGCTAATGTCCATAACCATTAGGGTGTCTACAAAATATCCCAACTAAAAAACTAAAACAATGAGGAAAAAGGTCACACAGATGAACCAATCAATAAAAAACTAAATGAAAAACCTAGACAAGCTAGAGTTTCCACTGTGTGATACCTTAAACATCTTGTATTTGAAGCATGTGGGACTTTTTTTCTTTTTTAGCACATGGGACTTTTTTTTTCTTTTTAAGCCTGTTATGGAGAAATTAATGCCAATAAAGCCAAACTTAACTAGCTGTGATCATGCATGTTTCACACTTCTTATGGCTTCATCAGCACAGTATAAGTGGACTGTTTGGCTAACCTGTAGAAACACAGGGCTGTCATACCTAGCTAATGTCCATAACCATTAGGGTGTCTACAAATTATCCCAACTAAAAAACTAAAACAATGAGGAAAAAGGTCACACAGATGAACCAATCAATAAAAAACTAAATGAAAAACCTAGACAAGCTAGAGTTTCCACTGTGTGATACCTTAAACATCTTGTATTTGAAGCATGTGGGAATTTTTTTATTTTTTAGCACATGGGACTTTTTTTTTTCTTTTTAAGCCTGTTATGGAGAAATTAATGCCAATAAAGTCAAACTTAACTAGCTGTGAGCACGCATGTTTCACACTTCTTATGGCTTCATCAGCACAGTATAAGTGGACTGTTTGGCTAACCTTTAGAAGCACAGGGTTGCCGTACCCAGCTGATGTCCATAACCATTAGGGTGTCTACAAAATATCCCAACTAAAAAGCTAAAACAATGAGGAAAAAGGTCACACACATGAACCAATCAATAAAAACTACCTGAAAAACCTAGACAGGCTAGAGTTTCCACTGTGTGATTCTTTAAACCTCTTAGTGTCTGACAATTGACTTGTTTTACATGAATGCTAGTGATCTTATTTTGGAAAAGTCAGTGTTAATGACTGAATCTAATGATTCCACACTCATTATTTCTCTGTTATGAGATTTTTGTATAGTGCTCTGTACACTATCCTTCAGTTTGTACATTGACTTGTTTTTCATGATGCTACTTGCTGATTTGTAGCATTAAAATGTGATCAGTTAGAATAACAGACTTTCAATGCATAATAAATTATGCATGTTAACAAGTTCTGTTACTCTGCCATGTGTTTTTTTTTTCTATTTGCACAAGCAATGCATTGCAGAAGCACCTGCATGCACCACATAAAAATATACATACATGACTTCTATAAACAGGAATGTAAAATTCTTAGTGCAGTTGTAGCGTATATCTGCTCAAGTAAAACAAATTATAAACACAGATTATAAACCGCTTAGAACATATATGTTAAAGAACCACCAATAAAAATAGAATCTGTCCATGAAACACCACTGAAAAAAATGAATTCCAGAATCAACAAAGTTGAGTCAGACTTTTTTCAATCATGATAAATTGGGTAATCAAAGTTATCAACTACAACTGAAAAGAAACAATATTACTATCATGTAAACAACTTATTTACAGTCAAAGGTACATCTGCAGCACTGTTTGATAATGTATTTTGTCAGCGAAATAAAAATTATAAGATGTATATGGCATGGTAAATGAACAACATCAAACTGGGAATGTCAGGACTGCATATAAGTGATCATGGCATGCTATATCCAGCTACAGCTCTGTATTTTATTGGTCAGATAGAATATAATCGAATAACGTACAAGATTGGTTGTAATGAACCTGAATAAAGTAAATTGTGAATCAAAATATAAACTAGGTAATGCACCCTTACATGTTCTGAATTAGTGCAATGACAGTGATATTGTGGCTAATCATAAATTATTTAGGCAGCATGTAGAAAGGACAAATTCATAAATCAACAAGCAGGTGGCTATATAACCAGGTTTGTGATGGTAGGACAGTTTTAATATTGGTTCCATTAGATACATATCCTTAAAAAGACCTGAACTGCTACATACAACCTGTTTTCATGATGGAAATGCAATGCAAATGTGACCAATACGCAAACATATGATCACAAACCACTGAGAAGTAATGCCAACACTGAAACATGAATCTAGCGAATGCAATTTTAAAGTGTTTTTGCAGGGGGGCTTTCCCCCTCTTTTGCCCATGTAGGAAGTTGTGCCCGCCCCACACCCTTACTATTTACATATCCCAAACTCTGAGATCAGTATATCTTGCAATTAGTAGAGAGTAAGAAAGCAAACTGAAAGTGTTAAAGTGTCACTAGATTCTGGTATGACAGGACTAAGAGCAATGGTATTTATGCTCTGGCTTTACTGTATGTGTGAATAAATGCCATGCATTTGCATATTTCAATGCAATACACCTCTAAATATGTAGAAACAAAAATACAGCTCAGGACACACAAAGTTATGACATGCATTACAATATTCCGTTTTAGCTGCAGTCTGGTTTGCATTTACATTCCAACATTTGGCACATTTTAATAAGGTTATAGACAATTCCACAAGATGACACTCACTGTAAAATAAACATTATAGGCAAGATAACCACACATCATTGTAAACTATAGCAAACATATACTCCTAGCAGACAAATATTGTCAGACCACAGCTATGGAGCTGAAGCTTCAAGTGTTGACTGGAAATCAATCTAAAGAGCATCTGGCTACAGCCTCTGCCATTACTGGAGTATGGTAGCAACCTTCACTTCTCAGCAGTTTACACACATTATTATTGAAAGATCTGTGTGGAATTTCTGTTCTGACTCAATTGAAAAAAAGAAATGGTCTTTTTTGTCCTGGCAGACAGATTAGTGAAGACATGAAATCATCAAATTTGTTTCATGCTTGCATCTAGCTATAGAACCGAGTCCTCTATTATTTATGCAGGTGTGCTAAAAATAAGTCCATAATTTGCTGTTAAGAATTGACATGATATTTGCAATGTATCACCATAATGAGTATCCTGTAAATAAATTATTGATACCCAAAATGAAAGTGGGTAGAGACAAGCTTGGGAAGACTTGTCCTGCTCTTACCTTCCAATCTATCAAACTATAGAGCCACGATTTCAGATGCTAAAGCTGAACAAAACTGTGGTGTCTGTACACACTTGCTGAGGCACTGGGCACTGTACCATTGGTGAAGAAAAACAAGAAGAAGAAAATAAAGTATTTGTGGAGGTGTGGAATTTTAGTTTTTAAAGGGAATTTATACACAATGTTGGACGTTTTAGAGGGTAGCCGCCGTTAAAAAGTGTGTCTAATGAACATAATACTCAAACGCATATACACACAGTATATACATGCATTTACTGGAAGTGCCAGACCACAAATAGAGTGAGTTGAATTAAAATAAATTTCATTACACTGGCACACTCTCCTCTCGCGCACATACAGAAACACACACACGCACGCACACACAAACCTGTATTCACTTTTTGTTTTTGCAATACCTTTGTAGATAATGGGTCAGCTCGTCTGTTTTATACACATATATGTATCTCAGATGTGGTGTGTGTGTGGCACTTTGTATCTGTCACCCACGCTGTTTGCTGGTTCACATGGTAGCACACGTGGTAAGTTATTTTCTTTAACACCAGACTGGTTGTGGCTTATTGCAATAGTACCACAAGCACGTCTTATCTTAGTCCAAGGCAATGCCTTCTTGTCTATCAGAAATGTGAGGATGTAACTCAGTGTGTATTCCCTCTTTGGCATCAGTTTGTATGGTGTTTATTGGGTGTCCGCACTGTAATTCCGGTATGCGCGAAACTTTTTAAGGTTTACAACTAAAGAATGCATCATTAAGAAGAACTGCATATCTTCAGATACATCATCCGGCTAAAACAGAAGTCTGCGTGAAACCAGGAAGATAAGTGAACCTGTATACTAATGAGCCCTGTAGTCAGCAGTGCACTCCTCCCTTTCGTTTCCTAAAGAGCACCACAACACGTGTTAGTCGTAGCTGTCTAGGAACTCACTGCTGGACAGCTAAGAAGTTACAACCAAGCTAGCAGAAATAAACACAGGTGCTAATAGTGTGCAATCAGTCGTGTTTTTTACCAGTTTTCTCCCCCTTTTTATAATGACTTCGTGGTTTTTATGTCTATTTTGTGTTGCATAACTTTTTGCTGCTAATGCTGTTTGTTGAGTTGGCAACTCTTACCTACAATAGTTGTAGGAAGCAATTTTATTGCTGGCTACATTTATATATACCCGTAAAAACTTATGTAACGTTTCTAAACAAGTGTACTACCCCCCCCCCCCCTTCTTTTGTAGATGACAAATGTAATTCGGCGTTATTCCAGATGATGATGACTACTCAACAGTTAATTAACAGTTTCATTCTGGAAGAAAAAAAAACGAGCATTTTAACAGCAAGAAAAATAAACTTCAAAAGCGAAGCATCTAGTAATAGGGTGAACAAGATGAATGCATTATTTTGTAACCGAAATGAAAATAGTTGTTTTCTATAGTAGCTCCCAATAAATGAGCACTTTGAGCAAGCCATGCGCACTCAGATTATGTATACCATTCACCTAAGGTTCAAACATAGCTTTCAAGGTAGTTCATATCCTGATACTACAACATGAATGATGTGCAACAGCAGACTACTCAGTAAAGGTCATCACCCCCTATAAACGACAGATATTTCAACACCACACCGCCAAGTCAATCTTCCACTAAGCAAAACTAAAACGCGAGTAAAATTAAACCAAAGTTATAAGTACTTTCCCATCCTGGCTTACTTGTTGGTTGCTGGGGGGAGGGACATAGATAACAGCTACTGTGCTTGTTTCTTGTTTTGCTACACGTCTGTAAATCTGTTTAAGTGAAAATTTGCCTGACAACATGATAGATTTTATTGACTTCAATAAAACCTACCAGAAACATTAACGATGCCTTCAGAAGACTGCAAATCACTGTGTTTTCTCCATAGCAATGCACTTGAATCTCCGAAATAACAGGAGAGCAATAAAATACATCGCTGGGTTTTCTATTCATTGTTGGTCAGAAAATGTCCAGCCTTACCTGCGTTTCTGAGCTTTTTATTTCTAAACACCGACAGGATCACCAGCAGATTGCCTACAATATCCACAACTGTAGTAAAGATCAGCACGCTGGCCAGCGCAGTGACAACCCAAGCAGGACGCGCGCTGCCATCCAAAGCAGCAGGTTCGCTGCCGCTGCTGCCTAAGTGTGAGCAATTCAGTAAGGATGCATTTTCTGGCATCTCTGTAGCTTGGTCCCTTCTCTGTCACCCTTACCATCTAGAAACTTCACGTGGACCAGGAAACAGCTCCGGTGCCGTAGAAAGATGGCAAACTCTTGTCATAGTATCCATTGAAGAATGTGATCCTTTTTTCAAATGCACTTTTTAAGGTATATCTCATGCCTTACAGTTTGGTTACGCCAAGTAATTTAGCATTCCTCGTTTCTGCAAGCACTTGGGAGGCGTAGGTGACCACACGTCCATGATTTTCTTCTGTCCATGAAGCAAAAAAAAAAAAAAAGTGACGTGCGGGCAGCCAGGACAGTGGAAGGCTAACGGCAGGGAAGGACTTAATTCAAAAACATTCTTAGACTTCATCATCGGCGAATGAGCTGAGGGTGAGGAATGGTTTCGCCATCTCTTTTGACTGGCAGTAAGTGGACAAGTAAAACACCGTGCGGTAGTTCTCTATTATGCCGTTATACATTTGTAAGATAATGAAAACCTGATTACTTTTTTCTTCGTTCTTTCTGTTACATATTTGGATGGGTGCCAACTTACACTTGCACATAGAATTGAAAGCAATTTATTAAAAGTCATGAAGACTGAATTGTCTTTAAAAAAGTGACGGATTTCACGAAACCATAGCTGGAAAATAGTTCTACTTCAATAATAAAGGGCACGCTGAAAGTGAATTCACAGCTTTATGCCTTAAGCCAAGCGAACTAGTAAGCATTTCATCCTCCCAGTGTCGCGTCTGCTGAACGCAAACAGCCCAGTGAAGCGCGCTGTGGGCGCACAAAAGGCAAATGCCCGTTTATATGTCCATTTGGGAAAATGACTCTGAAAAGACACTCAAAAAAGGATGCTGTGTGACTATAGGGTTACTGCAGTTAAAAGATAACAGTCTTTGCAGATTGTTCATTTAGTGCTCATTTTCCCTGTAATGTGGATGCATGAGCGTGTGTGTATGTGTGTGAGCAGAGTAATCCTTATTAAATGGAATCTGGAACCCAGGCTACAAATTACCTATGGGATCAATAGCTTGCTGTGAATCTATGAACACTGAAACCTAGCAATATATTTGTTATGATGTGGACCTCTGCCAGAGGGGGAAACGCCATATTAGAGGGTATGTGACTGGAAAGAGGAATTTCCCTGATTATACTGACAGAGTAAGCAAATGCTGGAAACAAAAAAAAACGAATTAAATATTTGTTTACCAATAATGACGTCATACGTTTCTGCAATTATCATTCGGACACTGTCCTCTACCTGTGTTTTGTAATAGCATAACAGTGGCAGGAAGACCATTAGCTTGTCTGTTCTATGCCAGCGTGTGTTACAATTTAAACATTTTCATTGAAGCAATCCGAAGTCATCCGATTTGTGAATGGTGTTGGCTTTTTCAATCACTTAACACTGGTAGGATTCCTGAACAGTTACAGCAGCGGCTGTATGCAGTCCGTCTCCTTTCTAGATTACTGAACATCTTCTTAAACGGGAACACTTCCTTAGCACTGCTAAGTTAATTGATTTTTACAAATAGCATCACCTGTTTTCTACGAAAAACACTGATCAGGGAGTTCGACATCCGTACCTCTCAGCTGTTCCTGATTTTCAGAGATGTCCCTGATTTGGAATCAAAGTTTAGCCCTGTCCCTCTTAATCACTCTTAAAACTGGTGACTTTTGGAGAAAATATGGTGAATTACACTTAATAAATAATGACAATAGTTAGAGTTGTAGACTTATTTTACTTCAGAAAATATTCATTCACGTTCTGTTGTTCTGTCAATGTGTTAAGTTAATAGTACCAATATTTTAAAAATGTCCCCGATTGTCCTTGCTTATTTCTGGATTTGTCCCTGATTCTCTTGAAGTTAGTCCCTGACTGATGTAAATGTTATGTCCTGAGTTCTACTTTCACCATACATGGGAATACCTTAGGGCTTTAGATTTTTATTTATTTATATTTTTTTGTCAGATTAGGAAACAAGTTTCACAGGAATGGTACTGCTCTACTGCCATTTTACACAAGTGGCACATTTTGCAGAAATATTTTCTGTACATGAAGTTTTAGATGTGATGTGGTTCATATATTGTATTTTAGATGAAATCTGTATTATATTATTTTTTTAGATGATTTATGATTAGATCAAAAGCGTCTTAGATAAATCAAATACTTATTTATTTATTTATTTGTATTTGCTTATCATGAAGGTCCATTGGGCCAAGAAGAGCCCATTTTCAGTGGAGGCCTGGGGAAAAAAGCTCCACCAGAACAGTTGTGTAAAATACAGTACGGTAGTAAACATAACATATAATACAAGCCTTTGGAACATATGCTCTCAAGAAGGTTCAACAAGTGATAACAGTGTCTAGTAAGTTTACAAAAATACAACATAAGGAGGTATACATAGATGCAATGTATTAGCTAAACAAACTATTTTAGCTTATTAGCATCTTAGGATATAATGACATAGTATAAAATAATAGATTATACAATGAGAAAAATTGATACCAGTAACTTCACTACTTAGTTCAGTAGAAATATGAAGCCTGTAACTTCACTATTCAGTTCAGTAGATGCCCCCACAATAGAGGGCTTAAGGTAGTTCTAGTGAAACAGAGAAAAGAAGAAAAAGAAAAAAAAATTAAGTCGCAGTAGATTAAAGGTAAGGAGAGTGGAGGAAGAGAGAGTCAGGTTTTGAGGGGTGCAGTGTTGGCACATGTACATAGCCATAAGGAGGAAAGATGTTGCTTCAGAGTTTTTTGAAGCCTATTGGATTGCTAGAAGTCCTGATCGATGGCGAGAGAGTGTTCCACAATTTAGCATACTAAAAGAGTAAAGCATCTGATCAGCAGATAGGTTAGGTTTTTCTACTGTTAGGAGTGTCTGGTTTTCAGATCCGAGATGCCTGTTTGGGTGGTAGAGAAAAAGAAGGTTGGTAAGGGCAGGGCAGTCAAGCTGGCTTGAAGGTGATTTTGTGGGCTGTGATTAATTGCAGGTATGAAAGACAGTGTGGAAGTTCAAGCCAGTCTAGAAGGTGTAAAGTAAAGCAATGGTGGGAAGAGTATTTTGCATGGGTTGTGAACTTAGAGATTTTATTGTAGCACATCTCAAGTTTTGGTTTAAAAGAGGACTGAGTGTTGGTAAGGAGAGGGGCACTATATGAGAGAGTGTAGAAAAAAGGTGGAGGCAAGGGTTTGTTTGGTGGAGCACCTGAGGAATTGTTTGTGCCTATACAGCATGCCCAGTTTTTGGTGATTTTTTTTTAATATTGTTGTGAATGTGCCGGTTCATCTATGATTACACCTAGTAGTTTTGTTTGTGAGATTTAGGACGAGATGATTGTTGGCCATCCAGGTTTCATTGGCTGTGAAGGCATACTTATTAATTTTTTGTAGTTCAGAGGTGGAATTAGCAGAGCAGATAATGGTTAAGTCATCTGCATATTGGAGTATAGAACCTTGAGAAAGGGTGGTATGAAAGCTATTGATAAATATGCTGAAAAGAAGGGGCCCTACTAAAGAGCCTTGGGGAACACCCATGGTAGTATTAAGGAATGGAGAGAGAGAGAGTGCTGCCATTTCATTGATTGTTGTCTGTCTGTGAGGTAGCTTGTGAACCAGGTTAGTCTGGGGGGGTTTCATGCCTAGGTTAGACAGTTTTGAGAGGAGGAGAGGGTGGGAGACAGTATCAAAGGCCTTAGAGAGATCTAGAAATAGAGAGGAAACAATCTTAACAGCATCTTGAGCCCAGTTGACTGTATCCATGAAGGAGATAAGGGCAGCTGTGGCACTGTGGCTTGCCCTGAAGCCATGCTGAGTGGGGGATAAGATTTGGTTGAGAAGCAGATGATTGAGAAGTTGAATGCATATGGATTTTTCCAAAATTTTAGAAACTGGTGAAAGGATAGCAATGGGTCAGAAGTTGGTAATGACTGTGCTATTTCCACCTTTATGTAAGGGGATAATATATGCATTTTTCTAGATACTGGGAACATAGGACTCATTGATAGGGTAGGAAATGGAGTTTGCTGTGATTTATAGGAATTGGGGGGGTAGATTGTCAGGGGATTTGGTTCATGGTTTGAGTTTGAGGCGTATTTTTTTATTAAGATGATAGGAATGGGGGAAAAGGAAAAGCTGGGTGTGGAGGGTGTAGAGATGTTTTGAGAGGATTGTTTTGGAAATGTAGTAGTAGTGCTAGGGTTGATTTGGGGGAAGGTGGCAGTAAGATTGGATATAGTGTTGATGAAGTAGGTGTTAAAAAGAGTGGCTAATTCAGTGGGTGATTTCTCTGGATTTGGACAATGATTATTTTTTGAGCTTGGGTTTAATAGGGAAGTAATGGAGTTCCAGAACTGATGTGATGGCCACATGGGTTGGATTGAAGACTAGGATCCAGTCCAATATGGATCTTTTGTCATTATTTCTGTTAGGTCTGGTTATATTTTGAATCAGTTGGGTAATGTTGTACAAGTTAATGTTTGAGGGACGAATGTGCTGGGATACTTTGAGCCAGTTTATATTGACATCACTCAGGATGATTGTTTCATTGTCTATATTACTTGATATCCAGGTAAGAATGTCTTCTAGTAGAGGAATGTTATTGCCAGGGGGGATGTATAGGGCCACTATGCAGAGATTTTTGCAGTTGTTAATTTTCAAGAAAGAAAACTATACAATAGAAGGAGAAAGCTACTACATGATAGAGCAAAATCCCAAAAAGGGAAGGCATCTCTGATCAGTATTAGCAAAAAAAACTACGGGCACTCATAAAATCGTCTAAGGCCAGCTTCGAGAGAAAAATTGCACAGGACACTAAGGATAATCACAAGGCTTTCTTTAGTTATGTTAGAAACCTGTGTGGGAATTCCTAGATATGCTCAGAATTAGTCCAAAATGACAAAAAAATACACCAAACCCACAGACATTGCCAACATCCTAGCTGACAGGTTCAGCACAAACTTCTCCTCACCTTCCCCACCAAAGGGGCAAATATCTATCCCAGCAGAGTGCTGCCCCCCTGACATCTCAGATGCTCAGGTAAGAGCTGCCCTCTCCAAAGCAAAAAACACAGCATCAATGAGCATGAACTCCAAGAAGAACTAAACCCAAACATAAAACTATTGTTCAATCTCAGCCTTACTACAGGATATGTACCCAAAGAGTGGCGTACAGCAACAGTAGTCCCTCTCCACAAACGTGGTGCCTCAACAGATCCTGGAAACTATCGCCCCATAAGCCTGACTAGCTTGGTCTGCAAAGCTATGGAAAGGATCATCATGGACCTCATAAATAAAGATATTGGGGACCTACAGACACTGGATCCTACCCAGTTTGGCTTTGTTAAGGGCAGATCCTGCCTCTTAAACCTGGTTGATTTCTTTGAAACAGTCACCAAGGCCATTGACGAGGGGAAGGTGATCCACACAGCCTATCTGGACCTCACAAAACCCTTCGATACAATACCCCACTCTGGCATTATAGATAAGCTCACCAGCTTAAACATAAACCTCTATGTCACTAGATGGGTTATAAACTGGCTCAAGGACAGAACCCACATGGTTAGAATTGCTGGAGCCATGTCAAACTCCAAACCAGTTACAAGTGGCATCCCACAAGGCTCAGTCCTGGGACCTCTCTTGTTCGGTATATATTTCTCGGAGGTACAGGCCAACATGGAAGGACTGTGGCTGACCAAGTTCTCAGATGACTGCAAACTGGGCACCATAATCGACTCCCCAGCAGACACAAGCATCCTACAAAAGGGCCTCATGGAAACAGACAACTGTTGCTAGACCCATGGCCTCAAGTTAAACACCAAAAAGTGTATAGTCATCCCCTTTGGCAAAAACAAAGTGCCCACAAATTACCACATAGATGGTAATCCATTAAGTACGGAAGAAGTAATTAGAGACCTGGGGACCCAAGTTAATAGCAATCTCTCATTCGACAACCACGTGGCCAAAGTGGTTACAAAATGATTTTATATAGCCCACCTAATCATGAAGGGATTCACATCTAGATCAGGGGAGGTCATCGTGCCTCTTTATTCATCCCTCATCAGGCCCATAATTGAGTACAGTGCCCCTTTTGGGATGTACCTTACCAGACACCTGCAGCAACTGGAAAGACCCCAAAAGTACCTCACCAAGGGGATCAAAGGGCTAAAACAGATGCCATATGCTGCCCGGTTAAAGAAACTCCAGCTCTACTCAGTGGCATACTGCCTGCTCAGAGGCGATCTGTGCCTGACATATAAAGCCATGTCCAACCCGGAATTAATGGACATCCTGCACCTCATAAAATCCAAATCCCATCGAGCTACACGCTCGAGAGACTTGAACCTCAGCACTGAAATAAATAGGACATGCTGGAGGGACAGATTCATAACCCAGAGGCTCCCTTCACTCTGGAATAAAATCCCAGTCCAGGTTAGGCAGAGTCCCTCAGTGACTCTCTTCAAGAGGAATCTTGATGAGTGGATGGGAGATCATAGATTTACTCCGGGTATCACTTCTGTGTCACTGTTAGACAGATGCACAGTATACTAATCTCGAAAAAGGGCATAGCAAAATTCATTTTAAAATGGGTGGCGAAAGCCAAACACACTCTGGCTAGGCTTGTAAATGCTCTAGGGCAGATAGCCTAGTATGAACCTATGAACCTATGAACCTAAGTTATTATTTCTGCTGTGGAGAATTGAGAAGTTGATTTAGAGTATGGGACAATAGTATAGCTGTTAGGGTAAAGTATTGCTACTCCTCCACTGCCACCTCTCTTGTGCAGTCAGTCAGATCTTAGGCAGGCATAGTCTGGAGGAAGGAATTCAGTGTCTTTTAAATAAGGTTTTAACCATGTTTCAGTGACTGCCAATATATCAGGTGTGTTGTGAGCTATCCAGGCATAAAACTCTGGGATTTTATTTCTGACACTTTGAAGGTTCAGGGTAGTTAAATTTAGAGATTTATATGACTTAAGGAAGTTAGTTGGGAAGGAGGTAGGGTCAGGGTTTTGGTGAATGCCTCCTCCTCAATGAAGCAAGTTTGAGTGGTTTCTTGGGAAAAATGGTTAGTTGTTTCCTTTTTGAGTTCATTTGGTAATTTAACACATTGAGGTGGTGGATATTGATACTCACAAATAGGATTTTTATTTTGCTATGCAGCAATGTAGTTAGAGTGTATAGACTAGGTTATATGCCAGAGTAGCTAGATAATGGTAGGGATTGTGTGGATGTAGTACAAGTTGGTGTGAATGGTTGACAAGCTGACTGGAGAGCTGTTAGGTTTGTTAAGAGATAGAGGCTGACAGAGAATGAGAGGAGAATTGTGGGAGACATGGTAGATAGGGCATTAAATATTTTGTATAGCAAACTAAAGGTAGAGGATGGTAACAGTAAGGGTATGTATGTAAGATATTGGTGGAAGTGTAGTAGACTGATAGGAAATATTTAGATTGATCTGCTAATTGGAGGTAGTTACTGTGGGTGGAGTGATGCAGATGGCAAGATGTGCTTTGGAAGATAGAGTGTAGATGGACTGTGATTGAAAAGTGAGAGAGGGTGGAGCTAGGGTGGAGTTAGGGTAGGAATAAATGTAATTGAGAAGAGGTGTGTGGGAATGGGGGTAGGGTAGGGGAGTGGAGTGAGCCCAAGTGTAGAGAGGGTGAATGGAGCGGGTAGTCCCAGGATTCAATTTACAGCAACAGAAACATCAGAAATGCTTTCTGTGAGCTATGTACTTTTGTATAGGTAAGCAGACAGCTTCTACATAAGATTGTGGTGTTAAAAATTAGAAAAGTACAAGTTAATAGAAATGCAAGATTGCTGGGCAACTGTGCGTAATATTAATTTGTTTACTAAATACTGCACAGGTTACATACACTTTTTTCTTTAAGGGAGGCTGTTCTATGTATAATGCAAAAAAAAAAGCATACAGTCAGGATTAGAGAAAAGGGGGGGGTGGGGATGTCCCAGTAATGTGCTGCATGTTTTGCCATGACAAAATCAATGTTGTCATGGCATACAGAAATAAACAATAAAAAGTAAAAATAATAAATTCAGGTATGTTCATTCAAACCTGCATATATTGCTCCCAGATCAAGTATCCAAGATTGTTCCTTTTAATTTAATATTTTTTCAGTTTGGACTAATGAATCTGATTGATGTGTATCTTATTTAAAATCAATACATAAAATTGTATCTGGATGATGTTTGAGTTATGTTTATAAAGTGCACTCTTCTCTCTGTGACATCTTATATTGCTTAAATGTAGAAATATTCAGTGTTTCCATGTTTTTTTGTCCTACATAAAATAACTGCAGTTACATACTGCCATGTAAATCAAATACTCAGATCTACATTAAACAAAATGCCTAGTTTCATATACCTTACTGGTATTAAATGAGGTAAAAAAATCTAGTCTTCTGTTTACATGCAGTGCAGAATCGCCACAAGGAAATGTTCCCCTGTACCTAGAAATCGTTTGTGTAATAGTAGGAGTTTCCTTATAAAGTGTTTGTAGAATGAAAACTATTGTCTCAAGCTTTCTATAAAAAAAGAAAAAAAAACTGACAAGTAAACACCTTCAGAAAAAAAATCTGTCATTGTTCAAAATATGCCAGTGTTTCCTCACAATATTTTAAAATAAAAGAGTATGTGTACCGTACATGACCAAAAAAATGTGTATTCCTCTATCCTTACCTGAAGCCAATGATTGCTTGTAATGTAATATATCAAATCTGGATTTTGTACTAGCTTTCTCTAATGAATACCGTACATTCAAGGGGTGATAGCCTATTTTCAAAAATCTGTCATATCCTGGACGTCTCTCTGTAGAGTTCCTTCCTCACTCACAATATATCTAAGTCTTAAAACCTGAGAGTATGGTACATTCTTAATAATATGTTCATGGTGACAGCTGCTGGCCCATAAATATGCATCCTGAGTAAATGGCTTCCTATAAAATGCAGTATTGAGAAAACCATCCAGTAGATTAGTAACTGTAAAATCCAAAAAGAAAACTGTATACAGATTACAAGTAAATGTAAATTTTAAATCAAAGTAGTTAGAATTAATGTATACATCAAAATTCTTCCATAACTCAACAGATGAATTCTGCAACAACCAACAGTCATCCAAGAATCTGCAGCACATAAATATTTCTCTTGGAATTATAACTGTATTGATTTTCAAAATAACCCACAAATAAATCAACATAAATAGGGGTGAAAGCCACCCCCATAGCTGTATAATTTATTTTGTGCTAACAATTACCCCTAAAAAAAAAAAACAAAGCAAAACAAAATTACAAATGTATACCAGCTCCAACAGAGATAATACAAAATCATCAAATTCTACTAGACACAATTGTAATAATTCCAAAAAAACATGTAACTGAATTTTTACCTATAACATGTGGAGTGCTGGCATATAATGCTTGTACATCCAAAATACATATGAATGTACCACCATCTACCTGAAGATTCTTTACTAACTGCAAAACAATGTTTGGCATTTGGTATTGTAGCCCTTAAATGTTTCAAGAGTGGTTAGAGTGGATTCATTAAATTTCCTAAATTAATGGACAGAGGTTCAGTAAGATAATCCCTTCTAGAAGCAATAGGGTGACCCAGAACAGAAAACATTTGTTTATGTTCATTAAGCAGAATATAAAAATGTTAAGTTTGTGGTAAATCCACCATATGTTCCTGTCTAAATCAAATGAAATAAGGTCTCTTACACAAGCTTGTTCAAGGCATGCATCAATTTGAGCTTTAAAGTGCAAAATAGGATCCAAATAAATTTAGTGGTAAATGACAGAATTAAGTTGTTTGTCTACATCATACTCTGCTCATACCCAAATAACAGTCCCCCCATCAGCCATAGTAATTATCAAATCAGATTGTGCACTAAATTTTATTAAGGCTTTCCTTAACAAACTGATTATATTATGTGTGCAAAATTATTAAAAGATGTATTTTTGTTAATTGTGCAAATTAAGTTTGTTTGTCAAGTTGATCACCAACTTGCCTAGTATGTGCCCAATATTTCAAATTAAGTAACATACAAAAACTTTGAACCTCTTCAACACATCATATGTGAAATACAAAAAACAATGATGTTTCATTATCAGATAAAATAAAACTAATAGTGACAATTCTGGCGTTGCATTCACTTGCTGTAAGCAAAATGAAATGTTTGTTGCACCAAACAGTCAGTAGAGAATAGCAGTGAGTCTTTTGTTAATGGAAATGAGTGTATGTGGATAGTGAACAGATGTAGATCTATTTTAAAATCAGTAGATTTGTTGTCCAGTAAAGATACTGAGATAAACTCTTCAGAGTTACCTCCTGGATCTAAACATCCACATTTAATGTCCACTAATGTGTCCAACACTTTTGAACAAAAAGAGGTGGCCAGAAAACACAGATGTAGAAAAAGAGAATGCCCAAAAGTTAATACAACAATTTCAGAGTTAAGTGCTAGTGATAATTTAGTGATTAATATTTCTGATTCCAACCATGCAATTAAGCAAACAATGAAGCAAATAAATGAATAAAATAACTGTTTATCCCACAAAATAAAGAAAAATAATTCACCTTATGTAACTCTATATCTCTACACAGTAAAACTGTTCTGGAATCTATAATGTTATACATCTTACCACCAATACATAAATATTTTCACAAGTGATTATCCCCTGACTATAAACAAATGATGCAAAACACTAAAATGGATAAACTGGAGGAATTCATGTGGTATTGGAGTGATGTGCTTAATATGAATAAAATGTAGAACTGTAAAAGAAGGGAAGTCATAATATGAACAATGGCATTGTCACTCATCACATAACATGTCTCTGCCATGACAACACTGGATACAAGACACATATACACATTTACTCCCTAGCTACACATAGTCTGTCCACATATCCATTACCTTTCTCTGTTTATATGTGCATAATGTCTGTGTATATATCCATCTATCAGCCTGTCTGTCAAATGGGAGGTAAATTGCAAAAAAGTATTGCCATTCAATATATTATGAAATGCATGTGACAGCAGTTTGTAGGAAGGGATCTTCATATATAAAATGAACTGCCTGCATACAGTAATGTCTCAGTTAACCAGCACCCATGGGGATTGGCAGATTCCAGATAAGTGTAGTTTCTGGTTGCTTGAGAGTTGTTATTAAAAATAAACATGATAAATACTGTATCCATTACCATACCATAAACACTTTATTGATTTTATTTTAACATTGAAATACAGTAATTAAAAGTCTGGTTTGAACAATATTTTAAACATATTTCCAGTAGAAAGTGTGGCACTTGGAATGATTTTCAGTGGCATGCTGAGTGGACTGGAATTGAATGAACTGAATAGAGAGAGAGAGAGAGAGAGAGAGAGACTGAATGCATGTATGAAACAGAAGCAACTGTGAGTGAGAGATCAGAGAGATGTATGAAAGCTGAAGTGTGTGTGTGTGTGTGTGTGTGTGTGTGTGTGTGTGTGTGTGTGTGTGTGTGTGTGTGTGTGTGTGTGTGTGTGTGTGTGAAAGATCAGAGAGAGAAAGCGAGTGAATGCATGTATCAAAGCTTGAAGAGACTGTGTGTGTGAGAGAGAGATCAGAGAGAGAGATAATGTGCAATCTTATGCAAACTGATTTAGTGAGCATGGAGCAAGTGCTGACATGTTAGTGATTTGACTTGCTCTCAGGTTGGGGAGAGAGAAATTTCATTTGTATCTCCCTTTTTAAAACTCTAAAACATTAAAAACATAAGGTATGTTTCAGTGTGGGGAAAACAAAGTGCAACACATGAAAAACTGAACTGATTATACTGTACTTTATTTCTTCGTTTTTTTTCTGGTTTCTTGAGAGTTCTGGTTGCTTGAGTTCTGGTTAACTGAGAATTCACTGTATATGACAAAAAATGAAGTGCAGTTTTTACTCCATTTAACAGTTAAAAAAAATGCTAATCAGTTTTTCTCTGTCACACACACACACACACACACACACACACACACACACACACACACACACACACACACACACACACACACACACACAGACACACACGAGGACAGTTTCATGAAATGACCATTCAATCACTGAAAGAATGAACTTGGTATCCCAAACATCAAAAGACAGAAACAAACTTTCCTTAGCAGTAGAAAATATCTTTACATCTGGTTTACTTACTAAACATAAAAAAGCTCTTAAATAAATAAATTAATACATTTAAAAATAACCCCCAAAACTACACAATGAGCTTTAGTGTACCCATGTGCTTAATGATTCACTTTAACAGTATCAACTATGACAAAAAAGAAAGAAGAAAATCAGGTGGATATGTTAGACAATCAGCTGTACAATCTGTTGTCAGAATTAATGATTTAAGAGACTTCATCAACGTCAGTTAATTAACCGATTTCATCAGCTGTGATAATGTGGAAGTATTTATCATATTGTCACACTATTTCACTGCACTTGATACCTTATTCCATAATTTCATTATATCATTACTGTGGCTTATATAGCCTGGACCCACTCATTTCTGTCCAAGTATGATAACTAGTAAATCACAAACACAGGAACAGAAAAATGGATAAGAGGCATTGCTTAGGAAACAATACAAAAATAATTACATTTTATGAAGGACTGTCATGGATGGGTACTTTCCAGCATTACATCATGCAATTCAGTGTAATAGTATTTGTCCCTATGCCAGTGGTGTGTCTTATAGTATAAAAGTAATGCTTATTAGATCTCTACCTATAGAGCAAATTAGAGATGTCATGTTCTTTGCTTGGTGTAATGAAGGTAACTGAATCAAACACAATGTACCATCTATTAACTACTCCTCTTATTCTTAGACAAAGGGTTAAGTAATATGTCCAGTCTCATCAGATTCCTACAGATAGACCCTGTACTGGCGGTATATTGGGGATAAACTTTGACTATGGCCCAAGCAACCTTGGAAGTCAGATGGCACAAACAGAGTGGATGGGCATGCACACCCTGGTTAAGGTATGCACTCGAGCACGCATCTGCAGTCAATCCCACGGTGAGGCTAGAAATGTATAGGGAGTGCTACCTACAAAAGGAGCAGGTCCTTAGCTGAGTCACATATAGAGCAGTGGATGATGCACCATGAAGCCTATTGCTTGCCACCCCTGTGGAGAGGGAGGTTATGCTTTAAAGTAAAACTACTCCCCTAGCAGCAATGTGATGCTGTCCCAGGTTCTCTCAATCACCTCACCTGCCTAAACATGGCTACAATCTGTCAACGGAAGGGCAGGTTGGATTTTGTAGGCTTGGTGGGAATGGGGAAGCACTTGAAACAGCTGACAGTCAGCTGTGGGAGGACCAAAATTGGAAAAGAAAAATGCTGACAGAATATGTTATGGTTTGGGCACAGTCTCACAAGATGTACCTCTACCACAAATAGTATTTGGGAGACAGCTAGCCTTAAGAGCATTCAACAAATTTGAGTTTCTTCATTAGGATATGTTCAAAATCTTTCACACCCAAATTAGCTTTACACAGAACATCTTCAAGGTAGAGTTATAACCACTGAATGCCCTGTTTTTCATTCACTTTCTTGTCAACTTAGTACTTCCTAATATTGTCTTGCAAACAATAACTGCAGCTTGGGAAAAATTAAGTTTGCAAACACACCAACATACACGCACACACACACACACACACACACACACACACACACACACACACACACACACACACACACATGCACATAGGGTTTCCCTTGAGGAGTTAAAGGACAACAACGGGATGTTAAAGCAGATTGCTCAACCTGCTGTCTCTTTTCAGCTCTGTTCATTGATAAAGCCTCAAAAAATCACCCATGCAGCTTTAAAAACTAATCCACTCAACTGTTTCCCCTGTTAGGTTGCCTACCTTTCCATACTGTTTTACTTTCACCTTGAAAACCAAGTTGAAAAACCTCTAGCTGGCTCTGAAATGATGATGTCACATCTGCCAGAGGTCTTCCTCTAGCTACCGGGACATTTACTTCCTTAAAGTGATGTAATCCCTGCCTGATTTGCATGCTGTATAGAAGAGCCAGTGGACCTCCCCATATTGTGATGTCAGAGCTGCCTTGCCCAGCCCACTCTTAACCTAACAAAAATGTCAAACTATAATCTCACTTTTCTGAAGAGCCCTACCAATATGTGACAAAGTACAGGCAGAAGCACAGTAACAGCTGCAAAATCTAAGAGCATACATTTGCAATGACCATGCGTAGACATTAATTGCATGTTTTTACATAAGAAGCAGATGTCTGTCACAATTAATTGACAACACTACATCAGATTACAAGAAGTATGTAATACCATAATTTTCTTAAATTACCACTTAAAAAAAGCATGTGGGCGCTGTCATGCAAGTCTGTATAACATTTTGTGTTTATAGTGCATCATTTGTTAGCTATTTAACCAAACAGGAAGGAAAAATAAGTGGGAGCTTGATGCTTTGCAAAACAGTGATTATTCCCAGTGCTATGGAGCTTGGTTCTTAATTTGACAGGAGTGCAACAAAAAAAAGTCTCCCACTGTAAGGAAGGAAAGGCTGACAAGAAAGTACATTAGTCTGGTCACCTGCTGTGAACTGTCAATCATATGCAGATAATGGGTCAAATTACCCTTAGCTCTTTGACAGCTGGGGAAGGTAGGTGTGAAGGGGGAGGGGAGATACCTTGAAGAACTAGATTTCAGCCTTCACAAAAGAAATCAAGTTAGCATTTTTAAGAAGAAAGAACAATAAAATGCACTTTTCAATTCTGTTCTGTAGCAATTGCACTGCTTGTTTGAAGTGGTAATTGAAAAAGGCTAACATTTTAACCAAAAGTAGGGGACCGCAACACAGCAGTAAGTGCCTGTAAAATCAGTGCACTGACAGGAGCTTTAGGGAAAATGTGGCAGATCTGATGCAATTTTTTTGGAGACAAATAATGCATTCTGGGATACTTAGAGGCAGACTAAACAGTCAGAATTATTTCAAGATGCCAGACCCCATGTGGTCAGAGTCAGAAATTGAGTGTAAAAATATTTAAAAAAATCTAAATAGTCCCAGAGTGGTGTTAAAATGTAGGAAACACAAAACCACAATGAAATAAACATGTTTTTTGAGTCTGTCCTTTAATGGTATCTTCCCACTGTCACCACTACTTTCCCGTCTTTATGATAACCCATGGCCACTATCTATGTCAGTCTACCACAGCAAGAACACAGTTATTGTCCACTCTTTAAAATAAGCCAGTCCTAATAAAACTAGTGGTATCTCTAGGACTGAAGCAATCACGCTTGGAAAGATATATGTCAAAATTAATGGGGACAGTAAAATAAACTTGCCACACATTGTTGAATATTTAGATACATTACTTTAAACAATTAAACTTAGTAAAAACACTTTTAAAATTAAATATACAGATAATTGCAGAGAAAAAGTAAAAATAAAACATTTGAACAGACAGATAATTAGAAAACTGCTGGCTGCCACCTTTCTGGTCTTGATACTACCGCTAGCTTAAGACTTACTGTAATCCGTCTCCATCTGAATTTTAAGACACACAGACAATCAAAGCCAGACATAAGTGCTCAGTCCAGAAAGTTTACCTTAGCATTCATAATTAAGGCAAAGAATAAATTAAGTCTCAGTGTTTCACTTTGACATTAGAAGAGCCCCAGTACTTATTAAATGCCCAAAGGTATATTCGGGACGGCGGAATCCTGAAAAATATAGGTAAGGTATTCCTTTAGACAAATTAATCCCTTTTAGAAGTCATAGAAATCATAGTAATTTTAAGGCTATGGGGTCCTGTGACCATTATGCATTGACATTTCTCATTCTAGACTGCACTACCTCATAAGGATAACTAGGCCAGTCATGTCAGGGTTGAATTTTGAGCATCCATCCAATTATCCAGGACCCCTTTGAAAGAATACTGTGAATTACACTGATTTATGTGCATGGGGAGTATAATACATGTTTATTGATCTGCTGAAACAAGTTTATATCCCTTCTTCTGGTTATTTGTAAAACTATAAGAGATTCTGGACTATTGGCTCTGCAGTTGTTCAGAATACAAGGCATACGTCTACTCTGAAGAGCCAATAAAAACACAGAAAAGAGGGACATTACGTCAGTCTTTTCTAGTAGCTTAGGGATTTTAAACCCACAATCCTCTTTTTTTTGGCAATATCTGAGGTCTTTCTAACTGTTTGATATATTTGGTGAAATACATCCCAGAGTATGTTGTATTCTATAAGTAGTCTGATCAGTGCTGTATGCAAAGGGACAGTGAAATCTTTAGGTCTAGACAAAATTCCTTTGTCAATCAGCTACACCAGTTGAAAGGAGTTTCTGACAATTGCTGCTACATGGTGATCAAAGGAAAAGAGATTATCATCCTAGGTTCTCATGTCTCTAACAACATTTTCATTTTGAAGTGGGTTTTGTTAATGCTACATGCAGGGGAATGGTTTGCCTGCAAATACTACAATGTTACACTTTTTAGTACTTAAATCAGTCTGAATATATTAGTGTAAATTCCTTCTGTAGGGCATCTGTATCAAAGCAGTAGATTTGACAGTGATACATAGTTTGTAGTCATCTCCAAACATGGTTAGACATAGGTCTCTTATTTTAGTAAGTAGGTCAAATCCTGAAGAAAAGCAGTCCCAGCACACCGAGACCCATAGGACATTTCTGGTCACTTCTGTGTTCTCTGATGCCGTTCCTGTCACCAACAACATGTAAGCTCTATCTTTTTAACCAATTACACACACACACACACACACGCATGCACGCACACACACACACACACACACACACACACACACACACACACACACACACACACACACACACACACACAAAAAGGAAGAAATTCAATATCACATACTGTTATACAGTGTCAGTAAAACATTAAACCATTAGAGTAATCTAATATAATTAACAAATTAAGTGTCTTTGTATTTCAATAGCAACATTTCAAGATTACCCCAACAGCTAGAAATCTTAATATGATTACAGATCTTATAATAATAACTTCACTTTTAGTCTTGCAACTTCTTCTCTTTTGGCTGTTCCCATTAGGGGTCGCCACAGCGGATCACCTGTTTCCATTTCTTCCTGCATATATTGCTCTGTCACACCAGCCACCTACATGTCCTCTCTCAACACATCCATAAACCTTATCTTAGGCCTTCCTTTTTTCCTCTTACCTGGCAGTTCCATCCTTAGCATCCTTTTCCCAATATACCCAGCATCCCTCCTCAGCACATGTCCAAACCAATGCAATCTCGCCTCTCTGACTTTGTCTCCAAACTGTCCAACCTAAGCTGACCCTCTAATATACTGATTCCTAATCCTGTCCATCCTTGTCACACCCAGTGCAAATCTTAACATCTTTAACTCTGCCTTTTCCAGCTCTGACTCCTGCCTTTTTGTCAATGCCACCATCTCCAACCCAGATAATATAGCTGGCCTCAATACCCTCTTGTAGACCTTCCCTTTCACTCTTACCGGTACCCATCTGTCACACATCACTCCTGGCACTCTTCTCCACCCTTTCCACTCTGCCTGTACTCTCTTCTTCACCTCTCTTCCACACTCACCATTACTCTGAACTGTTGATCCCAAGTACTTAAAGTCATCCACCTTCGCCAACTCTACTCCCTGCATCCCCACTATTCCTCTATCCTCCCTCTCATTCACACACACATATTCTGTCTTAGTCTTTCTGACCTTCATTCCTCTCCTCTCTAGAGCATATCTTCACCTCTCCAGGGTCTCCTCAACCTGGTACCTACTCTCACTACAGATCACAATGTTATCTGCAAACATCATAGTCCATGGGGCCTCCTGTCTGATCTCATCTGTCAACCTGTCCATCACCATTGCAAATAAGAAAGGGCTCAAGAGATGATGCTTGATGTAATCCCACCTCCATCTTAAACACATCTGTCACTCCCACTGCAGACTTCACCACTGTCACACTACCCTTGTACATATCCTGTACCACTCTTACATACTTCTCTGCCACTCCTGACTTCCTCATACAATACCACAACTCCTGACTAGGCACCCTATCATATGCTTTCTTTTAGTCCACAATGACACAATGCAACTCCTTCTGACCTTCTCTATATTTCTCCATCAACACTCTCAGAGCAAACATTGCATCTGTAGTGCTCTTGGATATAGGAACTGAATTATTTTCCCAATTTTGTTATACTAATTTTTCTAGCTACTTCAAGGAGACTCAAACATTTTTTATTGCTTAGCTTTTACAAAGGAAGTAGAACAGTCATTTGTATTATTGATCTGATTAAACAACTATCAGACCATAATCATTTAAAACAAATACTTATCTCTTCCCAATAAACATTTGATCACTTACAGTCCATAAACATATGTGCCCATTTAGCATTTACATCCTTACTGCATCTCCAGCAAACTGAAGTCACTTTACTAAATTTGGAAATTTTATAAGGAGTAACACATTCTCTATGTATGTATTTCCACATAAACATTTTCAGAATAGACTTGAAGATGCTTGACCTACTGACTTGAGTAGCACAGTTTTATTCTTATCCTCAAGTCACTTAATCCGCTAGTATGAAAAATTCTAAAACTTTACATCAAAGTTATTTATAATTAACTTGTACAACTTGGACAAATTTCCTCTGTTGGTCAATTTACCTTCAATAATAGCAACCATGTACTCATATAATGGGGGCTAGTGTTCTGCTCCTTTTCACTCATTTTACTTACAAATTCCTCTAATTCTTTCTAATAGACATTATCAGCTGATCAACAGTCATCTAACTTTTAATCTTTCACTAAACATTCCCTTTTTCAAAGCAATCAGACCATAATGTTAAACCATTCCTTTTTAATATATTAGTTTCATCAGTGTTCTCAGCTTCCACACATCTAGAGGTGTATGTGATGGGAAAGTACAAGAATCTCCATTTCCATTTTAAAATGAATGGGATTTTATAAACATATATCTTAATTGTTTTTATGATTGATGAAGAGTCTAAAGACTGAAATGAATGACCTTCTAAAGTCTTTTTTATTAACCAAATGGAGGGATTGTTATATGCTTCTAATTTATCATATTTGATAAACCTGTAAGAATTTATTATTATCTATTCTTAAATGGTTTTACATTGACTACTATAATCTGACTGTAGCCGGAGTATAATAGAATTAAAATTTGTAGAAATGGAACAAGATTCTTTATCAGGAAAGCTAATACCACCATACTCCCAAACTCTAATATGATTTTTATAAGCAATTCTCTGCTTTTTTAAGGTACCATAAAAATACATGTTTTCCATTTTCTTAAACAGTTTTTATCAGGTATTAATGCTATTGAATGCAATAAATATATATATATATATATATAGTTTCACTTCAGAATCTCGAACGACTGAAATATTAAAATCCAGTAGCTCGAGACCAAAGTGTCGAAAATGCACTTGTGCGAAAGTGGTAAGTGATGTTTTACTAGGGGCTTTCGGTAGGTATTTTAGTGTGTGTGTGTGTGTGTGTGTGTGTGTGTGTGTGTGTGTGTGTGTGTGTGCGTGTGTCTGGTTGGAGTTTTGAGGTGTGGGTTAGGGTAGGTAGGTAAGATTGTGAGTGTGTAAGTGTTGAGAGTGATGGTATTTGTATGTATGCGATGTGTAATTGTGCAAGGGGAGTGTAGAATGTGTAGTGGTGTTTTTTTGCTTGTTTGTGTTTTTAGTGTGACCTCGAAGTTAGTATATATAAGTAGCAGGAGTGTGGGGGGTGCAGGGGGGCTTGCCCCCCCTTATATGTAGGGTCCATGTGTGTGTTTGTTTTGTTGTGTTTGTGTGTGTGTTTTGTTGGTTTGTAGTGTAGGGTGGTGGGTGTATGTGTGCTTGTTTGTGTGTGGAGTGTGTATATGGGCAGTCACGATTTTGAATTTTGCACATTTGGGGTTTCTGTTTTTTTAGTGTTCAGCTTTACAGTCTCGAGATACTGAATTTTGATATTTCAGTATTTCGACATTGTAAAGTGAAACCATATGTGTATGGGTATATATATATATATATATATATATATATATATATATATATATATATATATTTATATATATATATATATATATATATATATATATATATATATATATATATATATATATATATATATATATATATATATATATATATATATATATATATATATATATATATATATATCTATGGGTCTACTTGAAAGACTGAAAGGCCACTTACCTGAAGATTATAAGACCAAGAATCTTCATTTAAACAACTCCACACAACACCAAGAATTTACCAAGGGGAAAGGAAGCAGTCGGCCAAAAATCACAAAAAAAAAGCACAGGAAAGAACATCGAACCCACAGAAGTGGTGGGCTTTGTGCCTCCCCAGTGTGAGGGGCTGCACCCTTCCACAAAGCCCCCTAACTAATTATTCCAACTCTGAGATCGCACTACAGTGGGGAAAGGGCAAAACTTCCAAATGTTGGCCGATATATATATATATATATATATATATATATATATATATATATATATATATATATATATATAAATATATATATATATATATATATATACACACACACACACACACACACACACACACACACACACACACACACACACACACACACACACACATATATATATATATATATATATATATAGATAGATAGATAGATAGATAGATAGATAGATAGTTCTGCTGTGGCAACCCCTAACCGGAAAAAAGCCGAAAGACCCAAAAAAAAAAAAAAAAAAAAAAAAAAATATATATATATATATATATATATATATACATATATATATCTTAGGAAATATAATAATCTTAGAAAATATAATAATTTTGAAAATAATTATTTTAATAAGAACTAACTTCAACAGTTAAAAAAACAGTCATTCCTTTTTTAATAAGGAGTAACAATTCTTCAATTATTTTTTTCAAAATTGTGATTAATAATCTTACTTATATCTTGATAAATTTTTATTCCTAAATATTTTAAGGGCCAGATTCAATAAAGCCTACACTAAGTGTACACTAAATCAATGGCTAATGCAAATAATAGAGGAGACAAGGGACATCTTTGTTTTCTATCTTTATTTAAGGTAAACCCTTGAAAAATGTAAGATCTGATTATAATGTATGCTTTAGAATCTCTATACAAAGTTCTTAATATTAAAATAACTTGTTCTGGAAATGCATATGCTTCCAAAATTTAAAATAAATAGCACCAACCCACAGAATCAAAAGCTCTTTCAATATCTAGACTTATTAAAGTGATTTTTTCTTCAATCGATCTGCTAAATCTAAGATTATTACCCTTTCGATATTATCATAAATTAATCTATTAACTATAAATCCTGTTTAAGCTTTGTTAATTAATCTACTATATCTCTTAATCTTAAGGTGAAAATGGACATAAGTATTTTATAATCCACATTTAATAATGAAATAGATCTATAAGACAAAATTAACTTTTTATCCTTTCCCTGCTTAAGAATAGGTGAGATTACAGAATATTTTCATGAGGGAGGAATTATTTTAGCACTCTGGATTATCCTGAAAACTTCACCCAGTAATTCTAAAATGGAAGTAGATTATATAATTCTTTACTTAAACAATCTAACCCTGGAACACTGTAATTTTTATCTTTTCTTAAAACATGTTTAACTTCAGTTACTGTAATAGATTTATTTAACAGTCAAATTTGCTGATCATTGAGTTTATTAGTAACATTCTTCTTTAAATACTAACAATTTTGCATTCATCAGAAATATTCTTATCAAATAAGATATTTGTAGAATTTTTTCAAAATATTAAGCATTTCTTCTATATCTGAAATAAACTTAGTAATATAAGGATTTCTAACATTATTGATTTGTGGTTTTTGCTTAATATCTTACTACTATAAGCTAATCTGTGGAGTTTTTTTGTAGTCAATGCATAACATTAGTAGGACTTTCCTACACTCTTGTTGCAGAAGGGTGTAGATCAAGCCCCATCTGGGGATTGCTGAAGGAGGGCTCATTGTGTACTTTCCTATTGGTAGTTTAACTTAAAAGTGTTTATTTCAGCTTGTATTTAAGCCTCACATTTGTGTGTTTCTGCACTTCATGCATCAGGGTTTAGCAGTGCCCTGTACACATGCAAAAGCCTTGAAGCACAGTTGTTTCCATAGAGAGCTGTCAGTGAAACCTTCCTAGGCTTCTCTGCTGCACTAGGAGTGCAGTGGGCTGCATTGCTTTATTGATCAACCTTAGCCTACAAATGTATACGTCCCTCTGGTAGTCTTGGCACTACCAGCAAAGTCCAGTCAAATTAGCCCACTCCCTTCCCTAATAGAACATACAGTAAGAACCTGCTAAAACGTATGGACAGTTTCCCATCATTTCTCTGACCAGCCTGATTAACACGGGCATCCTGAAGCAATGTAGCAATTGTTTCATGTATACTGACAACCACTTACTCCTGAAACAAACAATTTATGTGCCAAATGTAATTCCACTATGAAATTAGAGGCAGTACAATCATGTAAGGACAAATCGAACACCAAACAGGTTGGCAGTGCACACAAATCACCTCCCATACAAAATAAGGACACGCCACATAAACCCACATATGCAGAGGTACTCACTAGAAGCTTACCAAAAGATCAAAGACTTTCTAAATGAAACCACTTGCACACACAACAATGCAAAAAACAACCACATCATATAATAACACACACATCAGTGTTTCAGCAAATAAGCCATAATGTGTAACACCTCAAAATCTAATGTAATGGTGATAGGTGACTCCATAGTGAGCCAGACAGATGTCCCCCTCACCAGGCTGGATAAGGAGATGGTTACTGTTAACTGCCTGTCAGGTGCCAGGATCTGTCAAGTTACTTAAGTCACTCAACAAGTACTGGTATGACTCCGCTATAGTCTATGTTGGGGTAAATAACTTGAGATGTACCTCTCTGGACTATATGGAGAGAGACATGACCGAGCTCTCAGATTATGTAGGTAGGTATAAGTCTAGCTCTAAGCAGCATACTAGCTTCACCAAAGATGCTGCTACAGTACAAACAAAAATGATTGACTTTAACACTTAGGTTAGCTTCTGGGGAGATCCAATATCTGTCATCCTGGGAAGATGTGGCTGACAGGCCATACTGCTTTGTCAGAGATGGTATGCACCTGCTACCACTAGGCTTTCAGATACTGGCAAAAGCATTAGCCACCCCCATTGTGCCTTCTTTAGGCAGTGTCAAAACAATCAGCCTACCAACATAATTAAATCAAGGCTCTTCTGCTTAATGTTAGGAGTCCAAAGAGGAAATTACACTCTCTGGAAGAATTTCTCATCTTGGAAGATGCTGAGGTGTGTGTGCAGTCACTGAGACATGGTTTAGGGCCACAGAATGCACCCCGGCCTTGCAGGGCAACAACACTTTCCATATGTTCAGACCACAAACTAATTATGAAAGCACCAAATAAGGAGGTGTAACCATCTTCATTAAGGACAGTGTAGAAGTCAGTAAAATAAACAGCACAAACACCCCGGCACTTGGTAATCCAATAGCAGGGAAAGGAAAAATAAAGTAAACTTAAAAAACTCCAAAACACTTTTAATATAGGACAAATAAATGTGGTTTAGTGCTTTCGTCAATAATTGACATCTTCAGAACCACAAAACAAAGTAAAAACTAGTTTAAATACTTTTCAAGTAAATGAACCCCATCCCCAATGATGAATCAATCAATGTGTAATAGACCAACCTCTAATAAAAGTAACATGCACAACTAAATGTTGGTTAAGATCTGCAATGTAAGAACAAAACATTTAAAGCACTAAATGCCAGTAAAAAATAACCATATGCAAATTTGTTAAAAAATCAAAAAAATTCTCAAACCATATTGAGTCTTCTTTTAAGTTCAATGGTGATGGAAACACTTTCCTTTAAGCCTGGGTAATTGGTGGCATTTATTCTTATTTGCCAGACCATTTTCCTGTGCATTAATACGTTTTTCCAATCACCACAAAAGGGCCATTATGAACCTGCTCCAGCACAAGAAACTTAAACTTATCAAAACCATCACAAACCGTAGTGTGGTGTGCCAGTGTACTTTTATTGTCAAGTTTCTGGATGCTGTGTATGAGTATATGAGTTGGTAAATTCTATGGTTTAACCCATTAATCATCTTGCAAATGTAAAATGCCTGGCAGGACTGAAAGATAGCAAGGTACACCACCCTCTCGGAGAAACAATTAAATTTGCCTCCATTTTTTGG
The DNA here is from genome assembly GCF_019279795.1 of Protopterus annectens. NCBI lineage: Eukaryota > Metazoa > Chordata > Ceratodontiformes > Protopteridae > Protopterus > Protopterus annectens. The sequence continues at coordinate 177,527,769 of NC_056735.1, read as the reverse complement.
CCACACTATACAACCATCCACCATAGTTGTCTTCACTGAATCTGCACTGTTTGCATCTTTCACATTTTACAGTGACCAGCCAAGTGCCCCCATTCTCCTGTGGTTTCCTCTCCAGCAAATCTTTGATGTTGCTTTTTCTTTTATACATAAAACTTGGCATAGACTCTCCAATAGATCTAGTATTTTCATCACAATTAAACAAAAAACAGTTTTTTGTAATACTATTTTCAATACCCTTTACATCAAGAGTGTACTGCAAAATCATATTGTTACAAAAATTGGTTGTTTTTGCAATATTGTTGTCTTTGCACAACCCTTGTTTAATAATAGGGCCATACTTGCCCACCCTTTCAGCTTTAACCCCTTTGAGGGTACTTTACAAAAGATGGTTGGGAAAGCCCCTCTCAAGAAACATATTTCTTATTGTTTCAAATTCCCTCATATACCAGCCATAATTAGATGTAAGGCTAGAGGCTCATATAAATTGGATTTTTATTATGCCTCTCTTTTGTTGGCTGGGATGACAGCTGGAATAAAACAAAAAAGAATTACAGTAAGTAGGTTTAAATACTTGGGGTCAATAGTTCAGAGTAACAGTGAGCGTGGATAGAGAGGTGAAGAAGAGAGTACAGGCAGGATGGAGTGGGTGGAGAAGAGTGTCAGGAGTGATTTGTGACAGACGAGTACCTGTAAGAGTGAAAGGGAAGGTCCACAAGAGGGTAGTGAGACCAGCTATGTTATATGGGTTGGAGACAGTGGCATTGACAAAAAGGCAGGAGTTTGAGCTGAATGTGGTAGAATTAAAGATGTTAAGATTTGCACTGGGTGTGACAAGGGTGGACAGGATTAGGAATAAGTATATTAGAGGGTCAGCCCAGGTTGGAAGGTTTGGAGACAAAGCCAGAGAGGCACGATTACATTGATTTGGACATGTGCTGAGGAGGGATGCTGAGTATATTGGGAAAAAGATGCTAAGGATGAAGCTACCAGGTAACAGGAAAAGAGGAAGGCCTAAGATAAGGTTTATGGATGTGGTGAGAGAGGACATGCAGGTGGTTGGTGTGACAGATCAAGATGCAGAGGACAGGAAGAAATGGAAACAGATGATCTGTTGTGGTGACCCCTAATGGGAACAGTCAAAAGAGGATGATGAGGTTTCCAATACAGGCAAGTATTCAATCCTGCATCCTGTGACCACAAAATTTTTATGTCTAAAAAAATTAATCTCATGGAAGCCTACATGGTGTGTAAATTTTAGAAAGTCAGTGCTAGCGTCCGGCAGGGTACAAAATTATTCTAAATGTACAGTATCACCTTGCCAAACCAACAGCAAATCATCTAAATACCTAAAGTATCCCTTGCAGAACTTAAACAAGGGAATGTTAAACAAAATAGACAGTTCCAATTTCAATAGAACCTCATTGGCAAATACGGTGGCACAAGCGGCCCCCGATAACAACACCTGCGACTTGCTTGTAATATTCACTGTCAAAGCTGATAAAGTTGTTGCTCAAAATGATCTCCATGAACTCACTAATAAGAGTACAATCAGTTTCATGAAGGTTGCTATAAGATTTAACCACATCACCAAACCAAACCAACCCCTCTTCATGTGGTATACAAGAAAAAAAGGTGTTTAACATCACAGGTAACAAGCACAGTGTCTGAGTCAAAACTAGAGTGGTTTCTACCATTGGTAGATTCATTTGCTGTAGTCTTTGGCTTCCTGGCCAGTTGTTTGTTCTTTTCTTGGATTTCTCTTCTAATTCTAGGTATTTCTCAGCTTTTTGTGGATTATTGGCTTTGTTCCCAGGATTCCCTCATATGTCAGCCTTTGAATCACAGGAATTGTTTCATGCTGCCCTTACTTTCAGCCCATCTGAATCTGTGGGCAATTTGATTTTGCTTATTCAACAATTAACACAGGTCTTGTCTCAATTTAAGCATGGTAATGTTACAAATGTGGCTGGTAATAATGTGAAAGACACTACTCAATGGGAATTGGGACCAGCTACTGCAATGAATGACCAACATAATACCCAGCAGTGGGTGATACAAACATCAGGCTCACACGATTTTGCATCCACGTCTCAAGTATTTAAATGTTTGGATAATGCAGAAGTGCAAAAAAAAAATACATGGGTACATACACTGTACTAGTGGTCATTATCTTAGCTTCCAAGAACAAATTCTGTCTTTAGACAAATCATTGTGCAAATTTAAGTCTGCAGTTGGACAAATTTTTCTTGAGTGAAAGTTTGAAAAGACAACATGTCCCTAAAGGACTTTGGGTATGGAAATACCCACAGGGGGTTGAAGAAAACTCACCTTTTCACCTCAAGTTACTGGAACGTTTTGATCGTACAGGCCTAGATCTTACCAAATTATTAGTTAAAGAAAATGAGAGACATATGGTATAATATAAAGAGGAGATTGCAAAATTAGTAGACTTTATTACAGTAGATCTTGACTTTCATAAATACAAATCCAATTTTAAGCTAGTGTCTCAACGGATTGATAACTATTAAGAACAGAAAGGATAAGAAGCTGTTCAGGGATGACGCTGAATATCGTAATAGAATCATGAATCCCAAACCACCCTATACTGGTCGAGCCAAGTCGAACAATTGGTTAACCTACAGGAGGACCTTGTCAACAGCAATGAAGTACATCACAGTGAAGTCTCTTTAGAGGAGGTGCCCCTAAGAAGGTTGGAGAGGATAGCCAACTGGGAACACTGACCCAAACAAGGACAAGGAAATTTCTGCCCAACAAGATCAAGGGATTGCTGGAACAAGAGGAACCAGGGTCACCCAGTCAAGAAACGATAAACATCAATGACAGCTTTTTTTCTTCACCTCCATATACAGGTATGGGGAACATTACTTCTTTTTTTGGTTTCAGTATTTACAAATTTTCTGACTTAAACATAGGTCCTGAACATCACAACCTTTTCCTTAAAAGATTTAATTTTATACCAGCATCCTGGGCCAACATGGTGGACACCATGCTTGATTTAAAACTTTTTACACATAAACTCAACTTTCATGTACTGTTTGGGGAATCTGATTCCTATTTGAATGAGTTTAGGAGGAGGATCTTGGCTACCCCCCCCCCCCACACACACACTGCATCCTGTCATACAAATTTTTGAAACGTCTTGTGAGAAAGAAATTAGAGAACTATTTAATGGAAGGAACAGAAACAAATTTTACAGTCTTTCCAAGGCTGACAGGGATATACTAAACAGTGTCATTATTGAGAAGAGCATCAGGAGCATGAAACTATAAATGGGAGGGGTATTAGTTATTATGGACTGGATGGATTACACAAGTCAAATTTATAGATTGTCTGCTATGTGTAGATCAGCGTGTGTGTATATACCTTTAAGAAGCTATGTAAGGGCTTGCACAAATGTATAAATACTGAGCATGTGCAAGTCTGACTGTCATTTTGTAGTAAGCTGTTGAGATGTAAGTATGTATGTATGTAAGGTCTGATGGTTAACTAGTTTATTCATACTTTATGATAATGCTATCCATCCTGATGTGTTTCTATGTATTAAAACATCTAAATAAACCCCCCCACCTGCTTATCTTGCATGTTAGAGAAGGACGAGTGACATGGTGTCAGAAGGGGCATGTCTAAAGGACATGGAATCAGAAACGGCATATCCAAAGGGCACAAAGTTGAAGGCGGCTTGGTTAAAATGACAATACACTTGCTTGGGGCTGGTGGAATATACAGGAGTAAATTATCCCTAAAATGTGCAAACTTTGCAAAACAGGTCAAAAATGAATTTCAGGTATTAAAACTTGCTCAGCACTATTTCTTTTTCATAATATAAAATGAAGCATACAAAACATTCTAAATGATATTTGCATAAACCAAAATGTATGATATTGATAAAAATATTCAAACTACTATGGAAAATGTTTGAAATAAATTCTGAATTGCATAAAACAATTAAAATAGAGGGAAACAACTGTATTTTTGTAAAGCATGTATTTTTCATATTAAGCAAAAATATCAAAGTTATCAGAAGTGTATAAAGTGTTCACATGTTTGTGCACTATTACAGTAAAGTTATTTCGAAAAGTACCACCATTATAGGGTCTATTTCGCAGAATACAGCCATTACAGAACATATTTCACAAAGTACAGTATTTTGAAGTTCATTATGCATTTGAATGTTATTACAAGCTCACAGAACTGTTTGTTCATACATAACTACAAGGGCCATATTTAAAGTGTGTTTGTGTACTCTTTGTGGGTATGGCAGATGGATTTCAAAAACCGAGTGCACTTGTGCTTGACAGTAATATTGCTGAGAACTGGAGAGTCTTTGAGCAAGAGTATGACATTTTCATACAAGCTGTGTTTTCTGATAAAGATGACCATACAAAGGCATCTATTCTACTTAATTTAGCTGGGTTAGAAGCTATAGAAAGGGAAGGCTCATTTGTGTATGCACCTGATATCTATACCGGAGAAGGGGAACCATCGTACTGTTGTATCAGCTGAGTCAAGGGAGGACCCTGAGTGCTTAAAATGTAAATTTAGAGAAATGTGTAACCCCCAGACAAATGTTACAATGGAAAGACACTTATTTTACACAAGGGATTAAAAACCTGGTGAAATGTTTTCAGCATATATAACTGACTGGAGAAATAAACCTAAAATGTGCAAATTTGTTGATTTAAGGGATGAGTTGATAAAGGACAGACCTGTGTGTGGTATTAAAGATGATGCTGTCAGAAATATTTTGCTTTGTGACAGTGATTTAACTTTGAGTAAGGTTATTGAGATTTGGCAGATATACAAGCTTATAGAAAAGCACACAGGTATGCTTACACATGAGAGCAGCTCTAGAAGGCACAGTGACAAAGATCATGCTGATAGTATGCTGCACGTGGTTGAAAGAAACAGGCCCAAGCACATAACAGCAACTGTAACCCCTGCAGCACTCATTGGTAAACCCCACAACTTTCTAGCAAATTTCAGAGTTCGCACAGTCTCAGTGAAGCATAAGAGTGAGTCAGCAAACTCAAAGCATGGGCCCCCACCTAGTTTCATTGCCAACTGTTGTAATTGTAATGGAAGTCATGAATCTAAAAGGGAAAAATGTATAGCTTCTGGTCAACAAATGCAATAAATGGAATAATTTCAAAAGATTTTTGTAATCAAAAGGCCTACATTCTTTTATTAAAAGGGATCATTTTAAGAAACAAGCTGATCAATTAGAAAGCCATGACATAGGGTTGTAGCCTACTGTTTATGTTGATAGTGTGTCAGTGGTCCATGAAACAGTCAATGGAGTAGATTTAAGGGCAAAGAATGATGTATTTTGTACTGTTTGGATAAATGGCAAACCCACAGAGCTCAAAGTTGATACAGGTTCCAAGTGCAATGTTATGTCAACAGAAACATTTGCAAGAGTGTGTCATGGTGAAAGGCTTGATTTGGCAAGGTGTGCAAAGCTTCTTGTTTATGGAGGTGAAGAAATTCCAACCGAAGGCTCAGTAGTGCTTTCATGTTACTCTGCTGGAAGAAGCTATAACTTATTTTATGTGGTCCAGAGACACGTCCAGTCATTGTTAAGGCTCAGAGGCAGTTTGAAAATGGGACTGCTTTCATTTAATAAGGAAGTCTATCATGTTAGCTTAAAAGACCACTGCCCTAATTTTACCCAGTACATTTTTTCCACCTTTGCTAATCTTTTTGAAGAAGAACTAGCCAAGCTTCCAGTTGTGTACTCCATGAAGTTAGACCCAGAGGTCAGTCCAGTTATCAGGCCAGCATGTAAAGTTCCAATAGCCATACAGGACAGAGTCAAAGCTGAGATAGATAAAATGGTGCAACAAGGTGTGATTTGTCCAGCTGAAACTCCAACTGAATCTTCCAGGGTGGTAGCTGATAACAAAAGCTCAGATGACATCAGAATATGTTTTGATCCATGAGATTTGAACAAAGCACTGAAAGGACCTCGTCATCCAATCTGTACAGTCAAAGAAGTTGCAGCCTTGATGCCAAATGCTACTATTTTTTTCTGTCCTGGATGCAAAGAGTTCATTTTGGCAAATTCTGCTTGACGAAAAATTCCTCATTGCTCACTACTTTCAGTACTCTGTTTGTCAGGTACAGATTTTTGAGAATGTCATTTGAGATAAATTCCCAAGTGAAGTCTTTCAGCATGCAATGGAACAAATCTTTTCTGGGTATCCTTGTGCTATTATAATAGACGACATACTAGTAAGAGGTCATGATGAAACTGAGCATGACAGAAACCTCAGAAAAGTTCTGGGAAGGGCACGTCAAGTGAATCTTAAGCTCAATCTACACAAATGCAAGTTCAAGATAAAAGACGTTACTTATGTTGGTCATTTATTTACTTGTACAGGCCTATGACCAGACCCTTCAAAACAAACAGCCATTCTCAAGCTGCCGGTACCAGACAATGTTCAAGCCTTGCAATGTTTTCTTGGCATGGTTAACTACCTAGGCAAGTTCATTCCAGACTTGAGCCAACTATCAGTACCGCTCAGAGAGCTGACACATAAAGATGTATCCTGGTCTTGGTTAGAGCAACACCAAAGAGCATTTGAAGTCCTTAAACAGAGAACTGCTAGTCCACCAACTCTCAGATACTATGATGTTCACAAGCCAGTTACTCTTTCCTGTGATGCTTCAAAATTTGGTCTTGGTGCAGTCATTCTGCAACCATTGTCTATGTATTGAGAACTCTTACCCAAACTGAGATGCTGTAGGCCCTGATCAAGAAAGAGCTTTTGGCAATGGTGTTTGCATGTTTGAAGTTCCACGATTATGTTTATGGTAGACCTATCCAGATCAAAACAGACCACCAACCTTTAGTCACTATCTTGAGAAAGTGTATGCATTCAGCTCCAGACTGATTGCAATGCATGATGCTGAGATTGCAAAAGTATAATTTCAATCTTGTCTACAAGAAAGGCCAACTTCTTTATCTTGCTGATACCTTTTCCAGATCACCCAGAAACACCACAGAACACCATGAGAATGAGAACCTTGATTCTGAAGCCATGGAAGTGAGACACTTTTTTCCACACATGTTGATGAGTTGAGAGATCACACAGCCACAGATTCAGTTTTACAGAGGCTGCTCAACCACTTTATCACTCATGGATGGCTATCAAAGCAATCAAGTTTACCTCAAGAAGTGCAACATTATTTTCCACACAGAGTTGAGATTTTGTCTGACAAAGGTATCATTATGAAAGGTCCTAAAGTAAATGTTCCAAAGTCCTTGCAACAAGAGTACATTACTATCTTGCACTGTGATCACCCAGGAGTTGATTCTACCAAAGGAAGGGTAAGAGAGCTAGTATTTTGGCCTTATATGTCACAAGACATTGACAGAGCACTTTTATCTTGTTCAGTGTGTAATAGTACTAAGGCACATCAACAGAAGGAACCACTTCAGCTTAACAGATTCCTGAACTACCTTGGTCGACAGTAACTACCAACATCTTCAAGTGGAATGGTCAACATTATTTGGTTTATTAGACTCTTACTCCAATTGGCTTGAGATTGACTTACTTCCTAACCTAGCATCCAGTGCTGTCATTACTAAGCTGAAATGTCATTTTGCAGTCCATGGTAGTCTGCACAAAGTTACGTCTGACAATGTCAAGCGGTTTACAAGCCAACAGTTCAAAAGATTTGCTGAAGAATGAGACTTTGCTCATGTCACAAGTATCCCAGAGTGCCTGCAGTCAAATGATTTGGCAGAAAGTGCAGTTCAAAGTGCAAAATGGTTACTTGAGAAGTGAAAATGAGATAATAGTGACGTTTTTTCTAACTCTCTCGAATCTCAGAAATGTTCCTCATAATAAACATCTTGGTTCATCTGCTCAGAGACTTCTGTTGAGACAAACCAAAGCCGCCTTACCAATCAGTAGTCAATTGTTTCCGTGTCTCAAGAAAAACAAGTCAGTGAAAGTAAATCTGTTGAAGAAGCATTTAATCCAGAAGTTCTACTATGAAAAAAACAGCAAACCACTCAATCCATTACAAGAAGGAAAAGGGGTAAGGATGCAGACGTCCAGAGGTTATGCGCGGATTGGTGCCATGAAGAATATTTGTCCAGAGCCGAGATCATACATTGTGGAATCACAAGGAGCAGTCTTTAGGCAGAACCGGAAGCATGTACTACTGGTGTCTGAGCCTATACTACAGCACATAGCCTGTGAGAAAGACTCTTTATCTCAGCATGAGTTGTCCAGTGTTTCAATTCCAAAGGAAGATCCAGAGGACATTCCCATTCCTGTGATGAATCTAGAAGTTCCTGATATGAGTTGTGCATCATAGACTGTCCCTGTTGCTAAATTTGATCCAAACTGTTATGTTATAAGATATGGTCGCATCTCTAAACCATATAGCAGATATGAAGCAACTTGAACATGAACATTGTGCTTTTTTTCTAATGTATTTAGTAATGCATGTCTAACTCGAATATTGTTTTTTCAAAGGGCAATCTTTTTAAGAGAGAGGATGTAGATCAATGTGTGTATACACCTTTAAGAAGCTATCCAAGGGCTTGCACAAGTGTATAAATACTGAGCATGTGCAAGTCTGACTGCCATTTTGTAGTAAGCTGTTGAGATCTAAACATGTATGTATGTAAGGTCTGTTAACTAGATCATTCCTACTTTATGATGATGATGCTGTTCATCCTGATGTGTTTCTATGTATTAAAGCATCTAAACAAAACTCCCTGCATGCTTGTCTTATGTGTTAGAGAAGGACAAGTGACACTATGGCTTGGTGAAATGGTGACACAATATGGTTCTCATACATTTTCAGACACCACTCTGGTTTGTGATCATGGAGGTTGTATTGAACAACAATTTTTTTTAACCTTTGCTGGGAAATTTTACAAACAGCTGAAAGATGTAGCTCTGGGGGCCGCATGCACCCCCACCTTTGCAAGCAATGTCTTGCTGAGATGGGAACTTATGACTTTGTTCAAGCTCCCTTTATTCAAAAAATGTGTGGGGTATTTTCACTATTTGGATGATTTACTGACCCTTTGTTCGGGTACAGAGACACAATCGGTTACTTTTATAGATGAATTGCCATCTAGTACCACTTTTTAAGATTTACACACCACATTGACCCATCTCAGATCTACTACTTAGACATCAAAATCAAGAAAGACCAGTATGGTGGTATGGACACACAAGTTTACAGGAAGCCCACCTTCTGTAATTCTTTTTTGTCATATACCAGCTGTCACCCTTTCCATCAAAAGAAGGGGATTGTGAAAAGCCAACTTATCAGGATTTTTCACCTGATATCTGAGGATAAGAACTGTTTAACACGGTTTGACACCCTCAAATCTATGTTTTTGGAAAAAGGGTATCCTGAAACTCTCCTTGATAATACCCAGAAGGATGTGTGGGCAGACAGAGACAATAGGTATGCACCTATTAATAGGTATGGCATTGATAATATTAAGTAGAAAGACAATACGTATGAAAGTAAGGATACTTTTGGCCACACCAATATGGTTTTACATTACTCATTGGACTCTAAAGACATCAAAAAAGTGGTGTGGATAAATTGGGCCATTTTACATTGTGATGAAGGACTCAAACAAAATATTCCTGATTTCCCTTCATTCACCTTTAAGAACAAGCCTAACATAAAATGGTTATTGGAGAAACCAACTGTTTCCAGACAAAGCGACTCTTGGACTATGACAAAATGTGGATGTTGCCACAGTGCACTAATATTGAAACCAGCTATAAAGGTGACATAATAGAAAAATTAGGGGTATGAACATCTGTGATAAGTTCAGTTGAGGATCAGATAGGTTAGTCTACTTGGCAAAATGTATATGTCCTGCTTTTTATATTGGTAAGACTAAAAATGTACTCAACAAAAGAATATACCAACACTATTGTAGTATATCCAAAAGGGACATGAAAAGTGCTTTAACTAGGCATGCTTGTACATGCTCAATTTCAAGAAGTTCACTTTTTTAGTGGCTTAACAGGTGGAAGCAGGTGCCTTTGTTGATGATAAGGAAAACAGACTTCTACATTGTAAGATGTATTGGCAGCTGGCTTTAGATGCAGCAAATCCACCTGAATTGAATGACTATATTTCCATTGCTAGTGAATTTAAAAGAAAAGCCAACATAGTTTGAGCAAAAATTTACAACTGTTATGACTTTCTGTAGTATTTTGACATTCTAGATTTGTTTTTAGCCATTTTTACTTGGTTTAATTTGAAGTGTATGTGCACCTTTAAGAACTTTCCTGGGGGTGTGGTTTTACTTCTCTGAGCTTTTAAATTCAGTGTTTAGAGGAGTTTTCATGATTCTGAAGAAGTCTGTGTTTAGATGAAAGTGCTTATCCATGAATTGCAGTGGTTTTACCAATAAAGGTTTGTTTCTTCCTACAACAACTGCAAACTGGAATGATTTCTACCATTTTGGATTCATTTGCTGTGGTCTTTGACTTCCTGGTCAGTTGTTTGTTCTTAGTTATAGGCAAAACACATTACCGCATCATTGCTAGCTATAGGTCCCCCACCATGAACCAGGGAAAGCATACAACATACCTGGACTTACTGGAGTCACTTGCCTTACAGCCAGATACCTAGGTCATCAGTGATTTTAACTACTCTTCCATTGACTGGGAAACTTACATGACCACAAACTTGCTGGTCCAGAGGTTCCTAGACTTTGTAAATGCAAATGCTCTGAAACAGATAGCACTTCCACAAGGGGCTCAAATGTCCTGGACATAATATTCACTAACATGGGTGAGCACTGCACCCCCCCCCCATGTGATGTCCACCCTGGATCCAAGGATCTTAACCTAGCCTGTGGCATGAACAGATAATTATAGAAAGATAGATACATCTCCCAGAGACTGACAGTTCTCTGGAACAAGCTCCAGGCTCATGTTAGGCAGCGTTCCTCCCTGACCCTCTTCAAACACAGCCTAAAGCAATGAATGGATTACTGAAAATTCACTCCAGGGCTGGCACCCATGTCTCTCATCAACAGAGGCAATCATTATTAAGTACCATAGATTCTAATCTCTGTGAACTTCACTCGCCTAACCACTGACAATTGGGTCCTCTCAGGATAAATATGGCTAGGCTTGTAAGGGTACTTGAGCCGTTAGCCTGGTAAACATCTATGAACCTGTGAACCTATGAACTTTTAATTTTTCTGGACCCATGTCCACTTTATGTGTTAAAATTGTTTGCTATTTTATCATTAGTTAGTTCAGTAATATATAATGTCTTTGTTTGTTGTTCAAGTCTCACATTATGTATATCATCTTGTATTTCTAATACTTCTTTGTCCCACTCTTTCATTTTATTACTAGACCATTTTTCCATTCTATCCTTAATATTAATTTTTAAAGAATCTCACAATATGACTTTATTAACCTGACCATCAACATTCAAGGATAGAAAATTCTATGTTTGTTCCTTAATTCATTTCCTCCAGTGCAGCTCTTTTGAGTGTGTACCTTTAACTCCCAGTGGGTGTGGCTTGAGCCTTTAAAAAACAAAGTTATCACTTTATAGTTCTAACAAATACTCATTGACAGATTTCAAATATCAGTACAATTGTGTTTACCATCATGTATGCTTCAAGATAAAATATTCTGATACCTTGTATGTAGCATGGTTTTGGAATTATTAATAAACCTGAAGTAAGGCATACACAGAGCTCAGCAAAACAGACAACTGCTTTAATGAACAAGCACAAAAACAATCCACAGCAAGCTAAATCACAGCAGCAGAGCAAACGAAATTGCAAAGCACAAGCAACAGCACAATAACGCTGTAAAGTTAATCCACATACGTTTTCGTCACAATAACTTCATCAGATACCTAACCTCTCTTCCTTTGGTGAATAAATAAACTAATCTAATTCAAATGAACCAATGAGTGAACAAATTCAATTACGCATACAAAATGCATTAAAACACATGAACCTTAAAGGTGAATGAATCTAAAAGTTAAAACCAAAAGTATATATAATAAATAGATATAATAAGTAGATGTGTATATATATTTTGTTATATGAAATGCTTCAAGCATAAGCCTTAGTTAAAATTGCTTTGTTCAATATTAGTATTACCAGCACAAACCTGAAATGCTTCTAAAAATGTTTTTTTCAAAAGCAGAAGCTAAACTGAATCCAAAATACAATGAAATAGCGCCATCTTGTGGAAACTAAATCAAATGCATGTTCATCTTGTTAAAAGATAAATACATATATTATTATTAAAATAAACCATAAAATGCTTGCATATATAATATATAAAATTATTTAAAAATATAAATATAAATATTATAATAATAACATACTATAATTTAGCTGATCTCAATTTCAGCACAGGTTTCAAGGATAACATTTCATTTAAACCAGGGGCAGAACTTGCATCAAGAATAATTTGCCAATATAGCTCCCTATATTCCAACCGAGTCTCCCAAGGCCCTCCCTGGGGTCTCGTGGGACTACTTCTATGACAAAAAACTGAAATTTAGCTTTGCCACAATTGTTTTGATGTTTAAACAGAGCATTATTATCTTTTCTTTTCCTTATCTCATATAAATGCTCGTAAATTCTCTGCCTCAATTTCCTTTCGGTCTTGCCAACGTAAAAAGAGTCACAGATTTCACATGTAGCAATATAAATCACTCCTGTGGTATTACAGTTGGCAAAAGCTTGAGTAATAATATACTTGTTCCTCTTTTTCAAAAGAATAGAATCACCTTCCTCGATGTTAATGCAATATGGGCAACACCCGTATTTTCGTGTCCCTTTTTTGTTATTGATATTAGTGGGGTTAAGGAACTTTGTCCCTTCCAATATATTACTGATGTTACGTTCCTTCCTATATACACATTTAAATGGATTTTCAAAGATATGATTTAAATCAGACAAACTAGCAAATTGTTTCCATTATTTACGAAGAATATTTCTCACCAGATTACTCTCCCGGTCAAAAGTGGTAAACATGGCAGAATGAAAACCTTTTTCTAAAGTCGTGGCAATAACAGTGTTTGCCTCAATATTTTGTACTTCCAATGTAGGTAGGGGTACACCCAAAAGTGGGGCAAATCTTCCTGTTCTTCCTTCCTTAACCTCTACAATAACTGACGTTAGGAGATCTATTGGGTACCCTCTTGCTCCAAACATACTCTTAATAAATTCACATTCAGTGTTAAAATCCAGATCGTCTGACGTCATCCTACTGGCTCTCACCAACTGACCTTTAACTATTGCTCTTTTTTGAAAACTGAATGTTTCAATTAATACTGAATGTGATCGGTGGTTAGGCCTAAGAGCTTAGTAGTGGATTCTACCTGAATGGGAGTGTTATTAAGGGACTGTATGGAGAAGGAGGGTTTAATATTGTTGAACTTTTTAGGTAGGAAGAGTAACAGCTTTGTTTTTTTAGGGTTAAGGATGAGCTGGTTGTTGGAGAGCCATGTTTCAACTAAGTTAAAATATGCCTGAGTAGCTGAGAAGAACTTAGAGGGAGAGATGGCTGTGGTGAAGACTGTAGAGTCATTTGCGTATTGCACTAAAGATGACTGAGGAAAGGAGGTATAAAGCTGATTAGTAAAGATATTAAAATGTAAAGGCCCTAGGATAGACCCTTGAGGTGCACACATTTTTGACAGGGAGATGAGGGGAGAATGCAGAGTGTCATCTCACTGATTGAGATCCATCAGTGAGGTAGTGGGAGAACCATACAACAGTATCAGAGAAGTTGAGGTTCTGCAGTTTGTGCAGCAGAAGAGAGTGTGAGACAGTGTCAAAAGCTTTTCAGAGGTCCAAGAATAGGCAAGAAATAAGTTTATGGTCATCCATGGCTATAGAGACAGTGTTGATGAAGGATAATAGAGCTGTAGTGGTGCTATGTTTGGGTCTGAAGCCATGTTGAGTGGGTGTAAGCAGATTTTCCTGTATTAGATACTGCATAACTTGTTTATAAATGCATTTTTCTAGTACTTTAGAGAGAGGGGAGAAGATTGAGATAGATCTGAAGTTGGAGAGATCAGAGGAGTTACCTCCTTTGTGTATAGGTAGAATGTAGCATTGTTTCCAGATGGAAGGGACTTTAGATTCAGAAATAGAGCGATTAATTAGGATAGATACAGGGAGAGCAAGAGTGTCAGCTGCTAGTAGAAGAAAAGTGGAAGGAATATTGTCAGCTGATGCTGAGCATGGTTTTAATTTAAATTAATTAATTAATGGTTTTAATTTAAATTAATTAATTAAATCAATGAGATTTTCATTGTTAATCCATTAATTTAATGCTTTATCTAGTATTAGAATTTTAGCTTTCTTTTGCTCAATTGTATCTTCCATACTAGATATACAATTAAAATCATCATCTGAAATTAATCTATTCTTCCAATGATTATATAATAAATTTAAGTGATCTTTAGCCACTTCTGCCCCTATTCCAGGGATCCAGTAAAATTAGCTAGTGTAAAGAGTTTGTTATTATACTTAGTTACTACAAATGTGTACATTCTTTTAGGATCATTACTAGATTCTATAACAATATATGCTGCGGTGGTATGGCGGTAGCGTTGTTACCTCACAGCAAGAGGTTCTCCCATTCGATTCTGGGCTTGGCTTGGGAGTGCCTTCTATGTGGAGTCTGCATGTCCTCCCCGTGGTTGGGTAGCGTTCGAAAGACATGCATGCGTAAATGGGCATGCCTTCGTTGAAGGTTGGGCATCGAGCTGGCACCTCGGCGTTTTGTAAAAATCTACTGCCAATCATTAGCTGACCGGAGTTCCGCTGTGGTGACCCCTTATCAGGAAAAAGCTGAAAGACAAACAACTAGATTTTATAACAATAGGCATTATGTAGATTTTGTCGATAGTATAGCAGTTTCTCTCTCTTTTTGTTAAAAGAAGCAGATGATAGCACTTTGTAGCCTATATTGTTTAGGTATTGTATTTCTTTATCTAACAAATGTGTCTCTTGTAAAAATATAATGTCTCCTTAGATACTTCATTAACAGTCTCATTTTGTTGCAATTATTTAATGAATTTACATTAACAGATAATAGATTAAAACTATCCATATTTTGTTATGTATTACATAAGTCCTCATATTATTCCACTTATATACCTCACTTCCTAATATACCTACTGTAGTATATATTACAGTCTAGGTCTTCTCCTAATGCTGTTTGAATTTGCATACTTATTCTGTTATTAACCATATGTAACTTTTTTTCCTGTGTATATATAGGTCTTGCTATGTCTTCTGCTGTATACTGTATTTTAACATATTGTTTGAAAATTCTCTGTATACTGTATTTTAACATATTATGTAAAATTTTCAGTTACTTTGGAGCATTTCTCCCAGGGCTTCCACTGAAGGTGGACCTGTGTCCACTCTGACCATCCCGGTTAACCAATGTAAAATAAAATAAATAAAAATAAATTTGTTTACCAAGAAATAATATGATACATGTATCCACCAAGCTGATTTTGTTGTATATAAAATTATAACATATATCTCTAACACTATCTTAGTTTTCTGTATTATTTTTATTTCTTATTTTTTTTTTTATTATACAAGTTCTACACACTAAATTACTAAAACTCCTAAGGTATGTTTGCAAATGAGAGCGAAATCGCTAAATAGGTGGGGTTATTTCCCTGATGGTGCAATTGCACACTAACCTAGTGATGCAGATTAGGGAAGTAAAGTTTATGGGAAAAGCCTATCACAGCATGTGTGATTCCATGGCCAGGTCACCTTAATCTGTTCTCACTCTTCTCCTGACAATTACAAAACAATAACCATCCTCATGAGAAGATAATGGAGGAAGGTCTGTAGACCTTGGTAGGATAAACTGGGCAAGGAAATCATAACTATTGACTTCCTAGGATTTCACTCACCTTCTCCTCATCTCAGTGCCTTATATTACTGTCTTACTGGCACTGAATCTTGATCAGATAAATTTGCATACCTACAAACACACAATCGTGTCTCCTGGGAGGAGGAGTTAAAGACATCATTTTAGTGCCGGCACAACTTTCCTGTCTTTACAGTAATACCCTAGCCAGACCACATAGCATACCAGGAACAAAATTACTATCCACTCCTAAAATAAGTCAGCTAAGATAAAATTATTTGTAGCTGTGTTTAAGCAGTCTTGAAAAGGTGGATGCCAGCACTTAATATCTCACCAGCTATTTTTTAAATAGAAAATCAGCAATACAGAGAGACATTATTCAGCTATACAGGGATAATTCCATGCCTTAAAATAGATATCATGGCCTTAACATACTAATTGTTAGATCAAAATTTGCACTAGTTACTAAGAATTGCCTTCTACAATGGCTCTAACAGCAAAAATAGTGCAGCTCAAAATTATCCAAATGGGCCTTGGCCCACTAGCCTTATAATTTCAAGACTCAATATTGTTCAGGCCGCAGTCATTTAAATGCGGAAAGGCTGGCTTGAGTTTACATCCCATATGAGAATGCTGAATGCAGTGATTATAGTTTGGTGGCTTTTGAGGTCTAATGACATCTAAGCTTGGTGCTCTGTGTGGGTTTGTGCTAGCTAGGGTAGTCCTCACTAGAAGGTGTATGATAAGAGAGGAATACAGAACAGGCAGGCAAGAGTACATAGCAACCAATGTGGAACAGGTGCATCATGGGGTACATAATGGTCAGTGTTGATGTAGTAAATTAGATTCTAGGCTCCTGACATCAGAAACAAGAGATGGTACTGAAGACAAGCCTCTAGGGAGCTACTGGTAAATAATAGAAGCATTCTAGAAGGAGTTACTGAACAATGGAAAAAGAAAAGGGAACTGTTGTTGTGAGAAAGTGACCCCCCTCCCTTTAAGATAAAGACAGTGTTGAAGGGAAAGTGTGATATTTTGCAGCTATTGTTTTGTTTACTGGCCAGCTCTGAGGAAAGCACTGTATAGTCTGGCATACCAAAATCATTGAAATGAACTCTGGGAACAACATATTAGTGCATGAATGACTGTTTCATTTTTATAATTCCCAACTTTGTATTGACCTTGTAAGTAAGCCTGCTTTTAAAAACTGAAAATATCTGACCCTAAAGATACTTATTATTACTGCAAATACCACAAGAAGCTACTTATATATAGGGATGCACAGTGGCACAGTGAGTAACATTATCTCAACATAGCCAGAGGGTCTCTGGTTCCCCAGTTCATTTCTCAGCTGGGGCACCTTATGTGTGGAGCCTGTATGTCATCTTTGTGTTCATGTGAATTTGCTCTGAGTACGCCCATTTTCTTCCCACACCACAAAAACATGCGGTAGGTGGATTGCTGACTCTAACATATCCATAGCTGTGTATGCACTGTGTGTGCATATGTGATACAGAAGAAAGGCTTGACAATCCATTTCTGTTCCTTACTTGCCTAGTAAACATTGTGGATGGCATTGGCTGTTCATGGTGCCACTATAGAAGTCAGGTATTACTCAACAGCATTGGATAGATACAGCTATATTTAGACATAGTGTATATATCTTTATATCCATCTATAAGAATATGGCCTTAAAAATACAGAATACTCATAGAAGCCAATATAATGCATAAAGCTTGATTTGAAAAAAATCTGAGTCCTAAAACTATGGCCCTTGTACTACATCATTCACCAATCTGCTCTGATTTGAAAGCTGATGTAGCTCATAAGTATGATGTTTTGGTCTATGTGCAGTTGTGCCTAGTGTTAAAATGTCCTTCCTAACATCATTTACCATTTACCCCTGGCATATTTTATTTCCCTTAAAAA
>NC_056735.1:177494932-177504932 GCF_019279795.1 Protopterus annectens | reverse complement strand
GATACTCTAAATTGCGCATAGGTGTGAGTGTGTTTGCAAGTGTGTGGTGTGGAAGTACTACCATGGCAGGGCTAGCCACCTGATACTGCAAATCTTGGCTCTAGATGATTATCACTGTTGACGTGACACCCTGACTCCATGTGCAAAATTGGAAAAAAGGGGTTGTGGATGGATGAATGGATAGATGGATGGATAGTCCATTGCAATGGACTATAGTTATATTAATGTATTAATGGGTATTCGCAGATCACAGTACATGAATACAGTATTTAGGCAGGTGATAGTTTTTTTTTTCATTCATCAATAGCAGAATATTGTATTTATTTCCCATTGGTGAACCTGCTTCCTTTGCTAAAAGTGCTGGAAAATTTCCCTTATGTAAATGGTGAAAGGCTTTAGTTTCTGAAAGTAGTTTCTCCTGCAAGGCAAAATAGTAACCTTTGAAGATATGTACCATCTCCCTAAGTAAGAATTATGTGTTTGTTACCTAGAGGTTTCTTCATGAATATGCAAAGAGGGTCTATCAGTTCCAATCTTACTCTGGGTTTTCTCTTTTGATAGGATGATTTCAGTGGACAGAACTAAACCAGACACCACATGATAAATATATTCTATATACTCTATTTTGTGAATAAACTTTTCAGGCAATGGGGTAACTAAAGAGGTCATTAGAGAGCTAGTCCATGACTTGCAGGGATAAGAATGAGAACATATGCTGCATCCCCTGTGTAGGTTACTTCCTATGTGAAATACATGATGTATGCTTGTCTACTGCTGCATAGATGAATCCTCGCTACTGGATGGATGCAGAAGCTACTTCTACTTACTTCATCAGAAAGCTGGACAATCAAGCAGCTTATTCTCAGGTCATGGACACATCTGCTCTGGAAGTGTCTAATAATACTGTTTTTCTGGAAAGATCGCCAGCAAAGCTGTGTGTTACTCTTTGGTGAGGATTTCAGCATCACATAATTCATTAACTATTTCTCATATGCTTTTAATGGGAGGAAATGCCCTGGTAAAGTTTATTCTGGCAACAACTGCGAAAGTTATGACGTCACTGGAATTCTCTAGAATCACCTTTATCATCTCAGTGTAAAACTACTGAGAATCATGTTTATCACAATGATCAGAAGGTAGTATTTACAAGAGGAACAATCTGGATGATGATCCTTGTGCATTGAGCTCCTTGTACTTCTGTTACAAATCACTTCTAGATATTTCAACTAAATTATGGTGTAGGTCATGTCCTCACTTTGAATATGGGCTGGTTGCTATGTTTTTTTGGCTCAAGATGTCTTTGTTTAGTATTGTCATATGTGTCTATAGCCCATACATTTCCACAGTTTTTTAGTTTGTCCTTAATTTACAGTTTGTATTTTGCGCCATATTGTGTTTGACTGTTTGGATGGTAAGGGTACTGGAAAAATAAATGCTGTACATCAGTGGTTATAGTAATTTCGTCACATTGTTAACATTTTCAACTATTATTTTCATATTGAATGAAGTAGACATCAAGTCAATATAATACAAGATCAGATTTTCAGATAATTAGGTTGTGTAATAAAGAGTTGGTACCATCATGTAATGCTACCCTTAACCTAAACCTAAATTTTGACTCAGCCTCCAGTATAACATTATATTGGGGAGTGGAGTAACACAAATTTCTTGGCGCTATGCCAGTGCTGCAAATGTAGGGAAAATAAAAACCTGAACAGTGCACTTTGTAAACATGCCCTTTTTTGCACTTTTTATTTAGGAAGTTCAATTTTTTTATTATAGAAAAAGTGCATGTCAACTGCAGAGGGTAGCCCTGAGAAACTAGATAGTAATATAGGTAACTCTTATGGCAGTCAAGATTAAATGCCAGTATACCACCAGGGTTGAAAAAACATATCTATTTGGCTGGTTCTGAAGTTGCGATCTGCCAAACTGTGAGGTTGTTATAAGACGTTTTAACAAGTATTTTACACATATAAATACATTTTCAAAAAAGAAAACCTTTTATGGATTTGCACGTTTCCTGGAATTCATTAATTCCAATGCCCAAGACCAGCTTGTTCTTACCCCCACTAGTAACGCATCAGAGATACTTCAGGTGCAGCTAACATTGGGTAAGACAGCGATTCAGGTCGTAGCCTGCTATAGGTCCCCAACCATGTCCCAAAACTCACACTCTACATTCCTAAGCACCCTGGAGAATATTAGGGTCAAACCTAACACTCATACTGGATGACTTCAACTACTCCTCCATTAATGGGGACAACTACTCATGTACCAATACACTTGCCCAGTGTTTCCTGGAATTCATTAATTCCAATGCCCTGGACCAACTCGTTCTTACCCCCACTAGAGGTAGCAACATCCTTGACCTGGTCATTGCTAACATGGATGACCATTGCTCTACACCAATAGTCAACTTCTCCCTGGTTAGGTCCGACCACAAAATAATCACCTTGGAAATCCACATCCCTCCCATCCCCACCCCACAAAGGTAACCACCATGAAAGACTTCTCCAAAGCTAACATTGGGGTCCTAAGAACAGAGGTGGCTAACTTCACGGCACCCATGCAAATGGAAAATGGTTGCATGACTGCCGAATCATACACCAATGCACTGTACAAACACGTACACAAATGCATGGATCTCACCATACCCAATAGAACCAAGACACTCTCTTCCAAAAAAAGGAAGCCAATGTGGTGGTCCCCTGCCATAAACAAACTCTACAACAGAAGGAGGAAATTGATGCAGAATAAGGTGAAGTCCCAAAACTGGAAAAACTCCCTTATCAGCCTCAACAAAAAGTTGAGATCCCTCATCAAATCCTCTAAAGCTAGCTATGAAAACAGAATTGCAGCAGATAGTAAAGACAACCACAAGGCCTTCTATAGTTATGTAAAGAACCTCCATGGCAATACCCAGATTTGCTCTGAGCTACTGCACAATGGTATCTCCTATACCGAGCCAACAGATATTGCCAATATACTGTCTGACAGATTCAGTGCCAACTCCCCCCCCCCAAAGGACCAATCACAATACCAGTAGATTGCCAGGCACTCAGTATTACTGCTGCACATGTTAAAACAGCACTGTCCAAGGCCAAGAATACAGCCCCTATGGGACCTGACAATATCGCTGGCTGTGTTCTACATGAACTACAGAATGAACTAGCACCTCACCTGTGTGCCCTGTTCAATCACAGCCTCACCTCAGGCTTTGTCCCTACCAAATGGCACACTGCTATAGTCATACCTCTCCACAAAGGAGGAGCAACTACAGACCCTGGGAACTATTGTCCCATTAGTCTCACAAGTCTGATATGCAAAGCTATGGAATGCATCATCATGGACTTAATAAACAAGGATATAGGGAATCTCCAAACTCTGGATTCCACACAGTTTGGTTTTGTGAAGAGTAGATCATGCCTGCTCAACCTGGTTGACTTTTTTGAGTCAGTCACCAGAGCTGTGGATGAAGGTGAGGTGGTTCATACAGCCTACCTTAATCTGGCCAAGGCCTTTGATAACATTCCCCACTCAGGAATCATAGAAAAACTCACTAAGCTAGGCATCAACCCCTATATCACAAGGTGGGTTGCAAACTGGCTCATAGCTAGAACCCACCATGTGAAAGTAGCTGACTCCAGGTCAGACTAATGACCAATCACGAGTGATGTCCACAGGGATTGGTCCTGGATCCTCTCCTGTTTGGTATCTACTTTTCAGAAGTCCAGTCCAACACAATGGGACTCTGGCTGACAAAGTTCACAGACATTGCAAGTTGGGTGCCATTATTAACTCCCCAAGTGATGTTGACATCCTACAGAAAGGCCTCACTGAGACCAATGACTGGTTTCAGAACCATGGCCTTAAGCTCAATGCCAAAAAATGTGTTGTCATTCCCTTTGAGAAAAACACAGTTCCCATGAACTACCATATAGATGGTAGTCCACTGAACACAGAAGGTGTTATAAGAGATCTGGGAACACAGGTTGACAGTAACTTCTCTTTTGACTACCACACTGCTACTGCGGTAAGAAAGTCCTTCCATGTGGCACATCCCATTACTGAGGGTTTTGCATCCAGGAAGAAAGAGGTCATTGTCTCCATCTACTCTTCCCTCATTAGGCCAATCATTGAGTACAATGCCCCATTTGGCATGTACCTCACTAGACATCTGCAACAACTGGAGAGGCTGCAAAAGTACCTCACAAAGAGAATCCTAGGCCTTAAATACTTGTCCTATATGGACAGACTAAAAAAACTGCAACTATTCTCTGTCTCATATCACCTACTTAGAGGTGATCTCTGCTTGACTTATAAAGCCATGTCTGACCCAGCTCTGTTAGAAATGCTACATCTAAAAAAATCCCAATCCCTCTGCACCACATGCTCCAGTGACCTCATCCTCACTACCACAATCAACAAAATGTGCTGAAGGGACAGGTTCATAACCCAGAGACTGCCCATGCTATGGAATACACTTCCCATACATGTCAAACAGAGCACCTCAGTGGCCCTCCTCAAGAGAAATCTAGATGAGTGGATGAGAAATAAAAAATTCACCCCATGGATCACTCCAGTGGCTCTACTCGACAGAGGCACTGGAAACTAAGGTTGGGTGGCATGATACCAGGGTAATCCTATGGGCTGGGCTTGTAAAGGCTCCAGGGCCATTAGCCTAGCACACACCTATGAACCTATGAACGACAGTGTTTGAAAGGGATTAGTACTAAAATTGTAGACATGGTAGGGTGTGATAGGTTATGTATTAAAGATATTATTTATTTAAGATGTATTAAATGTTAATTTATAAATTATAACATTTTAAATCTGTGTATCTACATGTTTATTGTTTATATACTGAATCATTAATTTTGGTATTAATGGTAACATCCCATTGTTTTTGTTTGTGTTTGGAAATAAGAGCTATTTAAGACAAATGGAAATATGTTTTAAGTATTCAAGTGCTGGAAATTTTACTGTTGTTAATTTTTGAATGCAACAAATTGTAGGCAGTAAGAATGGTGATAGACAGATTTTGATTAGTATTTTAGTAATGAAACATATACTGTATCCCCCTGGACTGACACATCAAGCTAAGCCAATTGTTGAAGTCAATCATTTTTTTGTTTATATTGTGGTATCATCCTAGGGGACGGTAGGATGCTGCTTAGGGCCTGGGTCATACCTGCCAGAGACACATAATCTGAGAGTTCAGTCATGTATCTCTTCATGTAGTCCACAGAGGTGTGTCTCAACTCATTCACCTCAACATGGACTATGACAGGGTCATGATGGTACTTGTTGTTGAGTGACTTGAGTGCATGTGTGATCTGATGTATCCTGGCAACTGACAGGCAGCTGACAGGACCTTCTTCTTGTCCAGTCTGGTGAGAGGGACATCTATGTGTCTCACTATGGAGTTGCCTATAACCAAGGCATTAGGTTTTGAGGTGTTTTGCCTTAGGGACTTATTTGCTGAGACACTGGTGTATGTGATCTGGTGCTGCAGTAGTGTTGTCACCTCACAGTAAGACGTTGTCCCATTCAGTTCTCAGCTAGAACATCTTCTGTCTGGAGACATGCGTGAATGGGCATACCTTCATTGAAGGATGTGCATCAGGGCAACTCGGCACGTAAAAATCTACTGCCAATCATTAGCAGACCGGAGTTCCGGTGTGGCAACCCCTAACCGGAAAAAGCTGAAAGACACAACAACAACTGGTGTATGTGATCTGTAGTGGTTTCTATTTGCATAGCAGTGTGTGCTAGTTGTTGACATTTGGGAGGTATCTGATCTTCTAGTAGGCTTCTAGTGAGTACCTAGGTTTATGTGTGTTGTGACCTCATTGTGTGTGAGAGGTGAAGTGTGTGTGCTGGCAACCTGTTTGCTGTCCAGTTTTCTGTTATGTGAGAAAATTGATTCCAATTTCATAGTATAATTGCATCTCTCACATAGGGTATTTATTTTAGGAGTAAGTGGTTATCAGTATACACGAGGCAATTACTGCTTTGCATCAGGATACCCATGTCAATCAGGCTGGTCGGTGAAATGATGGGAAACTGCCCGTCCATTATAGCAGTTTTTTACTGCATGTACTATTAGGAAAGGGAGTGAGCTAGTTTGACCAGTTTCTGTGCTAGGACTAACAAAGGTGCTTGTTCTGTTGAAGGCTATGGATGATAAGTGTGGCAACGCTGCTCAGTGTGCTAGTTGTGCTGCAGGGAAGCTTGGGATGGTTCCACTGACAGATGTTTGGGGAAAATTAAGTTTTGAGGTGTTTGCATCTATACAAGGCACGTCTAAACCCAGGCAGGTATGACCCTAGTGATAAGCAGCATTCTACCTTCACTCAGGAAAATACCACAATATAAACAAAAAATGATCAACTTCAACAATTGGCTTAGCTTGTGGTGTCAGTCCAGGGGGATACAGTATCTGTCAGCCTGGGAAGACATGATTGACAGGCTATGCTGCTTTGCCAGAAATGGTCTACACCTGTCTCCTCTAGGCTTTTGGATACTGGCAAAGGTGATTGCCTCCCCATAGTGCCTTTTTTAGGCAATGTCAAAACAATAACATTTCTGAAGTAACAAAATCCACTCGAGACAAGTTCAAGTTTCTGCTGCTTAATGCTAGGAGTCTAAACATGAAGCAACACTCCCTGGAAGCACTCCTCACCTTGGAAGATGCTGATGGCTGTACAGTCACTGAGACATGGTTCAAGGCCACAGAAAGCACCCTGGCCATGCAAGGCTACAATGCCTTCCACACATTCAGATCTCAAAATGAGCATGAAAGAACCAAAGTTGGAGGTCTATCCATCTTCATTAGAGCCAAGTACACCTTGAGACTGGTCAAACAGTATGACTCTCTCGAATTACTCCATGTCCAATTAACTATAGGCAAAATACCCCACCACATCATTGCTAGCTATAGGTGCCCCACCATGAACCAAGAAAACCACACCACCTACCTGGACTTACTGGAGTCACTCGCCATACAACCCAAAACCTTAGTCATAGAATATTTCAACTATCCTTCCATCGACTGGGTGACATACATGAGCACAGACATACTCACCCAGAGGTTCCTGTACATTGTCAGTACAAATGCTCTGGAACAGATAGTGTGCACCGCCACAAGTTTCTCAAATGTCCTAGACATAGTATTACCAATATGGGGGGTTCACTGCACTATCCCTTGTGTGACACCCACCCTGGTAAGGTTGGACCATAAATCAGTCTAGTTCGAAGTAACTATTGAACTTGTCACCATCACAGGAGCAAAACCTAAAAAACTTTTCCAAGCAAACTACTTAACAATGGTAGAAAAAGCAGCAAAAATGTGAAAAAAGGCACTCAGACTTCGAAAACAAATGAATAAATACTGAGCTACCTGTGGCTGTACCAGAATTGTAAGCCAGCCCAATTGTATAGTATAACAAAAAAGAACACCAGATTTCCAACAGGATACAAAACAGCTTCTGGTTTATTTAGCGCTATCATCTCTGAAAGTTCTGAGACTTCATCAGAATAAACCATAACCACATGCCTATGGTTATATAACACTATTAATCAAACAATTAAACACATTTAAAGAAATAAGACATTTTTTTAATTCTTGAAGAAAAAAACTTTGAAAAAAACATACAGTTCCATAAAAAATATTTTCAGAAGGCAGAACCATATCTACCTAACCAAAGCCTTTGTTTTTAATTTTGGTAAAATTGAAATGTTTTCATTAATGCCAGGTTCTACAGTCACATTTAATTCAAGTTGCCATTTGAGTTTACTGTGTTCTATTTGAAGTTCCCACCATCCCCCTCTTGTGGTCTTCTGGATAACTTCCAAAATTCCAAACATGAACTTAAACTGCCTGCAATTAACTGAATGTTTATATAATGCATTATTTTCATTATGACTCCTGATAGCATACTGTTCAAAATGGCCAAAGTGGGACATTTTCGGGACACAATATCGATTTTACAGGCCAACACATACCCACGGTCAGTACAAAGGATAGAACTTGATGCGTTTTCTCAATGATCTTTCTGTTCTTCCAACATAATAAAAATTGCAGGATGTACACACTGCCAAGTATACTAGTCCTTTTGTAGCACAATTACCTTGATGAAATATAATAGGTTTCATGACAGAAGTTAAAACACACAATGGTCATTCAAAATATAATTACAATGTGCACCTTTGCCACATTTACTAGTGCCCCTGTTGTTTAATGTTTGAATGTGAGTAGGGTGTTCAAACAAATATTTTAAGTTTTTCCCCATCTTCTAAACAAATTGTGGTCATCCACCTAACACTAACAGGTCACTATTAGTAGTAAAAATTACCCAGTTTCTCTTCATAATGTCCTTAATTTCTTTGAAACCTTCACAATATGGTAAAAGCATAGAGTAAACATGGCTCTCATCTCCTTGTGATTTAAAAAAAATAGCATTTTCTTTACCTATACCTAGAATAGGTTTACATCTTGCACCTAATTCATGTGCTACCCCAAGGCTAGTATTCAGTATTAAGTGTCTGGGGTAGCCTCTTTCCAGAAAAAATTAAATAATTTTAAACATTTTGTTCTTGAAAATCTCCCAAATAGAACTCATACAGGCTGACCTTACTAACTGGACTTTAAAAATATTCTTTTTTGTGTGCTTGGGGTGGTGGCTCTGGTAATCCAAATAATTATTTGAAAAGGTTTCCTTCCTAAATATTTTGGAAACAAAATAATTACTTACAGGATCCTTAACTAAAGTGACATCCAGGAAGTTAATAATAAAATCCAAGAAGGAATTTGTGAATTTAAAGGAGTTGGAAATATTTTCCAAATAATCCTTAAATTCATTCATGTCAGTCACATTGTCCTTCCACAGAATGCTGAGTGGTTTGTTTTTCTTCCACATCCAAAGACATATTGGGAATCCACCAAACTGTCCATAGATATGTGTGTGTGTGTGTGTGTGTGTGTGTGTGTGTGTGTGTGTGTGTGTGTGTGTGTGTGTGTGTGTGTGTGTGTGTGTGTGTGTGTGTGTCTGGTGTGTGTCTATCTTTGTCTGTGAAGAGTGTGAACATATGCCTGCATCCTGTGATGGACTGGTATCTCATTCAGAATTAGCTTGCCATCTTACATCCAAAGAATGCCGGATAGTCCATGGTCCTCCAAGATCTTGTACAGGAGAAAACGGGTATCAGGAAATTAATGAATTAATGTGTTAATGTTTTTGTTGGGCCACATGTCAATACTCCAGTAGCTTACTGCTAAGATAATCCCCGGGATTCATGAAGCTTGTGCCAGGCGCAGGCGTAGCATCGGCGATCTAACGCCAAATATGGCCGCCAAGCGATTCAGGTATGAGCTGTTTCCACGTGCACTACCAGCGTATGCCACAGCTGTGCAGCTCCTGGTGCATGTATGCTAATTACCCCATGCAAAGCAGTGTAGCATACAAATGAAGGTATATAGCGATTCATGAAGTGGTGCAGGTGTAGCGTAAGCATGCAGAAATGTAAACCAAAAATAGGTTTACATTTTTTCAAACATAAAATCGGAGCCATGACAGTGGACCAAACTTACCTATTATAATGTTAATATATGCCAATGGCTAAATATATAGCCAATGGCATAAAAAAGCATGCACAACACATAAAAAATAACATTTAATGTCATGACCACACTAACTCAAATTAAAATCGCAGTGCATCTGTGTGCAAATGGGATCACAATGAAAATATATTTATATGTAATAAAACTGCAGTGTAACACATTTCATGAATTCCACATAATAGTCAATGGCACGCATGCTACATCACAACCATGGAGCAAGGGTTGCTAAGGGTCTGTGACAGTGTTTTGTGCGGTAACTAGGAATTAGTAGTCAATGCCATGCAAATGAGTCAAGTAATACTGAATTGCAAAATCCCCGCCGGCGTAAGGATGTACCTCACAGCATAGCAGTACAACACCGAGGTGTCCCGGGAA
>NC_056735.1:177486826-177494432 GCF_019279795.1 Protopterus annectens | reverse complement strand
ATATATATTATATATATGTGTGTGTGTGTGTGTATGTATATATATATTATATATATGTGTGTGTGTGTGTGTATGTATATATATGTGTGTGTGTGTGTGTATATATATATATATATATATATATATATATATGTGTGTGTGTGTATATATATGTATATATACATTGCCTGCCTGAGTCAGAGAAGATTGTATAACTAGAAAAAGCAGAGTGGACTTTATGAGCTTAACATAAATGAGGAATTTTGCAGAAGTAGCATAATTCCTGATCAATGCAAGCGGTCTTATTTTTTCTAGACTGAAGATCTCTTCTTGGTGGTGGTCTACAGACATGCCTCCAAAGTTTAAACGGCACTTGAATGATGATGAAGTGACTGGCTCAATCAGGAGTGAACGGAGAAACCTTTTGGAAGAAGATTCAGATGAAGAGGAGGATTTTTTCTTGAGAGGACCTACTGGACCAAAATTTGGACCAAAAAATGACAAAATTAAAAGCTTATTCTCCTGCTCCACCCATTATCTACTTGCTCGACCGTGAAAACTACTCCACTCTACGAGGGTACTAAATCACCTAATAACTTAAAAGACTCTGGACCCTTGCACTCTTCTCCATACCCACCTCCTACAGATTCTAAGAAAGTATGTCTACACAATTTGATTGTATTTTTGACCTGTTGTAGCCGGTGTATTTCTGTTTGCTCCCAGCTAAGCCTGCCAGCAGCACCCCCCCCTCTAGGTACCCATAGACCTTTTTTATCTTACAGCACTGATATATTGCCCCCCTTTTTTTTCTCCTACTCCCACTATCTTACCTCCATCCCTTACTCCTAACGCTGTTCTTGTAACTTACTTGTGTTCCCCTCAGGAAGGCCTCTATTTTATTTCTGTTCTTACCTCTACCCCCTTAATAGTAATTAATTCTACTGTGAAGCCTGTTTCTCCTCGCTCTTTCCCTGCTATACAAATTACCTCAGATTCCACTCCTGTCTCACTCCTTACTCTTACTTTCCACTATAATCACTCCTTTCACACTAAGTAGAGTCTCTGCTCCTCAGCTGGGCTGATTGTCTACGCTCCCACTCCTCTGTCTGTTTCTGCCCTGCTTATTTTACTTCATATTTCCCTTTGGCTTTCTTTCCTTTGCTCCCACCTATTCTATACTCCTCCCCCTCCTGCTTACTTCACTCCATACTTCCCTTTTACTTTCTTCCCTCTGCTCCCAACTATTCTATGCCCCTCCCCCTCCTAGGTACTTCCTTTACGAGGTGTTTTAATCCCTCCTTATCCCCTGGGCGCCATCTTTAATCTTATCTTCCCCTCGCTGCTGCTGGGCGACTGTAATTGTATGCTCCCAGCTATAATAGGTATTGTATAATTTTGTATTTTACTGCTAGATGCGCTTCTGCCTTTAGAATAATTTGGTTAAAGTTTATTCCTTTGTACCATACCTGGTACTTGATGTCTACCCTAGAAGCAATTTGTTTGTGTGTGTTCTTCTTAATCACTCGGTGGATATACTAGTAAACTGACTATCCACACTGTTACCTTAAATACTACTCTGTTGCCTTTCACGCGACTGCTGTTTTTACTGGACTTTAATGCTTATAACGTATACTGCATTACGTTGCTTCTCCAGAAGGTTTGTTGAGCGTTAAATGCTATGGTTTTGTTGTCGCCTTTATGCGACTGCTGTCTGTAACCTTTATATCTTGTCTTTGATGTTTATAACTGATATTGAGTCTCGCTGCTGCTCCAAGAGAATTCTTGCTGTTGTATGCTATGGTTTTGCTGACGCCTTCTTGCGTCTGCTGTTTTTAAACTACTGTATGTTCTATTTTTGTTTTTTTTAACACTCTTAAAGCGACGTTGTCCCTGTACAACTTTAGAGCTGCAAACTGCTTCTAACTTGAGGTATACTGTAACTAGTGCATAACTGCTCTATCGCTGTTGCTTCTACAAAGCGACGTTGTCCCTGTACAACTTTAGAGCTGCAAACTGCTTCTAACTTGAGGAATACTGTAACTAGTGCATAACTGCTCTATCGCTGTTGATTCTACAAGTCCCCTAACTACAGCGGACGTAGCTGGGTGCTACTTACACATAGATCAGCTAACCAGAGTTAGCGTGCCAGCCTTATTTTGTTTTTTCATTTCTCTTGTCCTATAGTACACGCAGCGTTAGTGTAACATACCCTTGACTGTGTAATACCCCTACTCACATATAGAGCAACCTAGTAATTACATGGTTACTACGTTCTTACTTATACATAGAACAACCTTGTTATATTAAGGTTTGTATTCGTAGTAAGACCCAGCCAAGGCTATTTCTCGCTGATATTAGCGGGAAACTTACAGCGGCTTGCTTAGCGTTCCAACACGAGGCTACTCAGTGCATTTACGACCCCTTACAAAGACCTTGGAGGACCTAGATTGACTAAGGTCCAGTCCTTTTATTGTTACTTTTGGGTAGTGTTCTAGGCCTCTCAAGTACAAGCTGAGCTTAGGTCCTATCAGTTATTGGGCCCCCCTACACTTAGCGCTCCTCCTTATCTTACAATATAGATCTACAGGCTTATCCCATGCTATCCCTATGCTTCTAGATAGAATATATCTGCTGTATATTAGGATATAACTGTTTCTTTTTTAACCAAAGTACTGCAAGATTTCTACTGTTGAAATGTATATGTTTAACTGCTGCAATTCCAAACTAAGTATCTATGCACTGTGATTTTGCCTGAATGTTATTTTCTTTCCTGGCTTATACTGTTTGTAAGTGCTATTCATTGGAATAGTTGACCTGAATTCTATTTTTATGTACTTGACTATAGCTTTATTTGAAAGATACTGCATATTCATGTATCTCTAACACACTGTATTCTCTCCTTCATTTTTCTCCTGTACCAGCTTATTCTCCTGCTCCACCCATTATCTACTTGCTCGACTGTGAAAACTACTCCACTCTATGAGGGTACTAAATCACCTAATAACTTAAAAGACTCTGGACCCTTGCACTCTTCTCCATACCCACCTCCTACAGATTCTAAGAAAGTATGTCTACACAATTTGATTGTATTTTTGACCTGTTGTAGCCGGTGTATTTCTGTTTGCTCCCAGCTAAGCCTGCCAGCAGCACCCCCCCCTCTAGGTACCCATAGACCTTTTTTATCTTACAGCACTGATATATTGCCCCCCTTTTTTTCTCCTACTCCCACTATCTTACCTCCATCCCTTACTCCTAACGCTGTTCTTGTAACTTACTTGTGTTCCCCTCAGGAAGGCCTCTATTTTATTTCTGTTCTTACCTCTACCTAGTAATTAATTCTACTGTGAAGCCTGTTTCTCCTCGCTCTTTCCCTGCTATACAAATTACCTCAGATTCCACTCCTGTCTCACTCCTTACTCTTACTTTCCACTATAATCACTCCTTTCACACTAAGTAGAGTCTCTGCTCCTCAGCTGGGCTGATTGTCTATGCTCCCACTCCTCTGTCTGTTTCTGCCCTGCTTATTTTACTTCATATTTCCCTTTGGCTTTCTTTCCTTTGCTCCCACCTATTCTATACTCCTCCCCCTCCTGCTTACTTCACTCCATACTTCCCTTTTACTTTCTTCCCTCTGCTCCCAACTATTCTATGCCCCTCCCCCTCCTAGGTACTTCCTTTACGAGGTGTTTTAATCCCTCCTTATCCCCTGGGTGCCATCTTTAATCTTATCTTCCCCTCGCTGCTGCTGGGCGACTGTAATTGTATGCTCCCAGCTATAATAGGTATTGTATAATTTTGTATTTTACTGCTAGATGCGCTTCTGCCTTTAGAATAATTTGGTTAAAGTTTATTCCTTTGTACCATACCTGGTACTTGATGTCTACCCTTAGAAGCAATTTGTTTGTGTGTGTTCTTCTTAACCACTCGGTGGATATACTAGTAAACTGACTATCCACACTGTTACCTTAAATTACTACTCTGTTGCCTTTCACACGACTGCTGTTTTTACTGGACTTTAATGCTTATAACTTATACTGCATTACGTTGCTTCTCCAGAAGGTTTGTTGAGCGTTAAATGCTATGGTTTTGTTGTCGCCTTTATGCGACTGCTGTCTGTAACCTTTATATCTTGTCTTTGATGTTTATAACTGATATTGAGTCTCGCTGTTGCTCCAAGAGAATTTTTGCTGTTGTATGCTATGGTTTTTGCTGACGCCTTCTTGCGTCTGCTGTTTTTAAACTACTGTATGTTCTATTTTTTTTTTTTTTTTAACACTCTTAAAGCGACGTTGTCTCTGTACAACTTTAGAGCTGCAAACTGCTTCTAACTTGAGGAATACTGTAACTAGTGCATAACTGCTCTATCGCTGTTGATTCTACAAAGCGACGTTGTCCCTGTACAACTTTAGAGCTGCAAACTGCTTTTAACTTGAGGAATACTGTAACTAGTGCATAACTGCTCTATCGCTGTTGATTCTACAAGTCCCCTAACTACAGCGGACGTAGCTGGGTGCTACTTACACATAGATCAGCTAACCAGAGTTAGCGTGCCAGCCTTATTTTGTTTTTTCATTTCTCTTGTCCTATAGTACACGCAGCGTTAGTGTAACATACCCTTGACTGTGTAATACCCCTACTCACATATAGAGCAACCTAGTAATTACATGGTTACTACGTTCTTACTTATACATAGAACAACCTTGTTATATTAAGGTTTGTATTCGTAGTAAGACCCAGCCAAGGCTATTTCTCGCTGATATTAGCGGGAAACTTACAGCAGCTTGCTTAGCGTTCCAACACGAGGCTACTCAGTGCATTTACGACCCCTTACAAAGACCTTGGAGGACCTAGATTGACTAAGGTCCAGTCCTTTTATTGTTACTTTTGGGTAGTGTTCTAGGCCTCTCAAGTACAAGCTGAGCTTAGGTCCTATCAGTTATTGGGCCCCCCTACACTTAGCGCTCCTCCTTATCTTACAATATAGATCTACAGGCTTATCCCATGCTATCCCTATGCTTCTAGATAGAATATATCTGCTGTATATTAGGATATAACTGTTTCTTTTTTAACCAAAGTACTGCAAGATTTCTACTGTTGAAATGTATATGTTTAACTGCTGCAATTCCAAACTAAGTATCTATGCACTGTGATTTTGCCTGAATGTTATTTTCTTTCCTGGCTTATACTGTTTGTAAGTGCTATTCATTGGAATAGTTGACCTGAATTCTATTTTTATGTACTTGACTATAGCTTTATTTGAAAGATACTGCATATTCATGTATCTCTAACACACTGTATTCTCTCCTTCATTTTTCTCCTGTACCAGCTTATTCTCCTGCTCCACCCATTATCTACTTGCTCGACTGTGAAAACTACTCCACTCTACGAGGGTACTAAATCACCTAATAACTTAAAAGACTCTGGACCCTTGCACTCTTCTCCATACCCACCTCCTACAGATTCTAAGAAAGTATGTCTACACAATTTGATTGTATTTTTGACCTGTTGTAGCCGGTGTATTTCTGTTTGCTCCCAGCTAAGCCTGCCAGCAGCACCCCCCCCCAGGTACCCATAGACCTTTTTTATCTTACAGCACTGATATATTGCCCCCCTTTTTTTTCTCCTACTCCCACTATCTTACCTCCATCCCTTACTCCTAACGCTGTTCTTGTAACTTACTTGTGTTCCCCTCAGGAAGGCCTCTATTTTATTTCTGTTCTTACCTCTACCCCCTTAATAGTAATTAATTCTACTGTGAAGCCTGTTTCTCCTCGCTCTTTCCCTGCTATACAAATTACCTCAGATTCCACTCCTGTCTCACTCCTTACTCTTACTTTCCACTATAATCTCTCCTTTCACACTAAGTAGAGTCCGTGCTCCTCAGCTGGGCTGATTGCCTACGCTCCCACTCCTCTGTCTGTTTCTGCCCCGCTACGCTCCCCACCCACCCCACGCACTCCTACACTTATAGCTCACAGTCCACACCCCCTTCACAACACGCCTGTCACCTACTACTACCTCATTTGCTACACTACCCTCTTAATTGATTCTATCCAGACTCCTCCCCACTCTACACATCACCCTTCCCTCCTTTTCTCTAAACTATCCTATAACACTTCCTTCTAGCATCTTCATCCTATAAAATATACCTACCCCACCTTTTACCACTACTATCTCTTCCAAACTCCTCTCATCATGTCTCAAACTACCACCACTTCTACTTCCAAAACTTTTATAACAAAAAACATCTTAACTAAACTAATAGCCCTAATACTACTCTCTCTAATACTCACACTTCCTTACCTCCTGACCTCCTATAAAATAAAATATAAGTACCACCTTAAAAGCTCTTCAAGGCAAACTGCCACTGAACTCATAACCCTAAACTGTAGCCACTCTAACATTACATCAACCTCCTGCTACCTACTAGCAAAATATCATAGACTATCCCACAACAACAGTAATAATCTCTTGTCAAGGAAAGAAAAGAATAAACTTTATCTAACTATTCAATCACACTCAGTACATAAGCCCTCTATCCTGACAGATGGTGATATACACCCAAACCCTGGTCCTTCAAAGATCCCTACCAAAGACACCCCAACAATCCCTAATCTACCACCTCCACTACCAATCTCTAAGACTAACATTTTACTCATAGGGCACCTCAATATTCGTAGTGTCAACAACAAAATCACTCAACTTCACTCTCTTCTACAATGTCACTCATTTGACATCCTCTGTTTAACAGAAACCTGGTTAAAGCCCTACACTAAAGATACTGAAATCATTCCCCCAGGCTACAACATTTTACGATTAGACCGCAATAATCGTAAAGGCGGAGGAGTAGCCCTCATTTTTAAAACCGAACTTAATATATCCATAATTCCCTATGACCCCCCTGAAAATTCTAATACTGAACTCCTTATAACTAAGTTACAACTCAACCCTAATAAAGCCATCTACATTATCTGTACCTACCTTCCACCAGGTAATAACTCCACAAGCATAGAGAGTATTCTTAGCTGGGCCTCAACTAGCTACCCACAAGAAACCATAATACTTGGTGACTTTAACCTTGATTGGTACTCAGTTAATTCTAACAACCCAGCCTCCCATATTAATCTCCATAACTTTACCCAAACTATACATACCCCCACTAGAACTAATAAACCAAACAACAAAGAAAGTATACTTGATTGGATCCTTGTCAACAAACCCCAACTAAATTACCAAGCAGGGACCCTGCCTGATGATATCAGTGACCATAACTTAACCTACATCATAAGGCAAAAAAATATCACTACAAATAACCCTTCAGTCAGGACCGTACGAAGTATTAAACATTTTAACCCCACTCTATTCAAAACTGAACTCAATGCATGTGACTGGAGTCCACTAAAAACTCTTCCCCTCAATGAAGCAGTTCTACACTTTAATACCAAATTCTTAACTATCTTAGATACCCATGCTCCAAAACGTACTATAAGAATAAAACCAAACCTGCCCCTGGCTATCAAAAGAAACAAGACAGAAAATATTACTTAGAAACAAACTCTGGCAACAATGGAGAACTACTAAGCTACCCTTAGATCATCAATCCTTTAGACAACTAAGAAACGTCACC